>NW_023659330.1:258824-277361 GCF_015228065.2 Penaeus monodon
CAAGTAAAGTATTAGAACATTATAGGTATTTATTACATTATCTTTTTTAACTGACCTGGGAATAACTATGCTTAACATCATCACGGGTATGTGTGGCTAAGGGTTTGATGTTTTTTTCCGACCCTGCTATATTTGTGTTCGTAATTTGAATATTGTGTTTGTCCGTCTTTTGGCATGTTCAGTTTGAACTGGTATTCATGTGTATGTTTTATTAATGCATCAAATAAATGTTATATGTATTATGTAAATTTTGTTACCATGCACAGTGATAACTCCATATTTAACTAAAGAGAAGTAATTCATGTCTTAATCAGTGGCTACAGTAATATCAGCAAAAAGTAAACTAACTGAAAAGAATTTGTATGAATATTTTAAAACAAGAAAATAACAGGACTAAAGAGTATATATATATAGGACGATCTGTTCTGATAAAATTTGGCACGGCAACCCATTATTGGTGGCAGTGGTTAGGGTCATGTGCAGGGCAATTATTATATAGTTTATGCATGTTATTTTACTTTTTTTTTATGTCTGTTGATATTGTTTACGGTTTTAATGTCTTTTTTTGTTGAGTGTTATTCTTATGCACCATAGCTATCATGTTCGTGTATGCAATCTACATTTTGTGCAGCGTTTGATTTTTTTCCGATAATGATGTGAAGTGTAAAGTGAACATTCGTCTAGTACTGTACTTTAAATCAATTAATAGACCAAAATGGAAACAGCAACCGGTACCTCGACAGAACGAGAAGAGGAGCAAACTTCGGGTTCTGATGATTTGTCTAGTTTGAAGGAGATTTTACAAGCTTAAATCCTAAAATTGACATTTTCACATTCCGATCCAAGTGGGGCACAAGGCATTTAGAATCAGCAACAACAATAGATTAATGACAAAATAAAAGAGAGCTTGGAATTATCAGTTCCTTCTTCGGGATTATGATGCCGACCATCCCAGTTGACTGCAACCAACTAAGATGTAAAAGCGACTGCAGAGATTGAGGCTGCTTTTGCGACTACTGTCATCCCTATGGGTCAGCCTCTTCCATTAAACCAGGTAGGTGATTCCATTATTCCACCTTTAGATGGTATACTCCTCTTACAAATGTGCCTGTCATTCTCATCTGGAACATCAGGAACCCAATTGGTTATTGAGCAGAACTCACAGTCATCTGCAATGAGGGCTTAGAGTTCAATTTTCTCAGGGTTTGGTAGGCAGGGCGAAGACCATTTACCAAGAAATGGCCTTCAACCTCCTCAGCATGGTCCTAATGAACTGTTCCTTGTCCTTCTCAGCAGTGTCCGAGCCCTACGCACCAAAGAAAGCGTAAGTCCTGATTCAGCTGAGCCATGCAACACACTCAGTGGCCTTCAGTGTCTCCAATCAAATGAAACCCTGCCTTGCCCTCGGGCATTCGCCAATGGACTCCTGCATTGCTTCGAGTGTTTTGCGACTCCCACAGAGTAACTGGGTTCGTCAGGCTCTCAAGTTCTGTGAATCGATCAGAGACTGAAGTGGCAAATCTTCGGGCATACTCCTCCACCTCAGTTTGTGCAAGTGAAACACCCTAGAGTAGCCACTGGAGGGATGAGGAATTTTGAAGGGAACATGCAAGGTAGCCACTACCAGCCTATGGTCAATGCCACAGAAATTGGCACTCCAGTAAACCCTGCAATTCTGAAAGGATCCTCCAGTGAGTTCTAACAAGAATGTGGTCAATCTCCTTGGCCACAGTACCCATACCGGTATACCATGTCCAGCGATGCCGGTTGGAGTGCTCATACCAGGAGCCAGAAATCCTCCATCTCTGGGACCTAGCAAAGTCCCAGAGAAGGCTGTTCTTACTTCTTACTTCAGTCCCCAAGGGCCATGGGGACTGACAGACTTCTCGTAGCCAGCTCGATCACTGCCGGATACCGCATTGAAGTCGCCCACAAAAATGCAAATGTCTGCCACAGATGTGAGTTTGGCATAAAACACTTCTTTCACATCAAGTTTACAAATATCGGTAGGAGCATACACAACAATAACTGCCGGGTACCGCATTGAAGTCGCCCACAAAAATGCGAATGTCTGCCACAGATGTGAGTTTGGCATAGAACGCTTCTTTCACATCGAGTTTGCAAACATCAATAGGAGCATACACAACAATGAGAGACACGAAGCCAAAAGTATGCTTCAGTCTCACTGTCATAATATGCTCATCAACCGGTGATACCTCTACTACCGAGGGTTGAAGTCGGCTGGAGATGGCTATGACAACTCCCTGGAGATGATGACCATCGCCATGGCCCGACCAGTAGTAGGTGTAGCCACCCATACAGATCGTGCTGCTGCCAGCTCTTCTAACCTCCAAGAAGGCACCCACCTCAACTCCTAACCCTTTCAGTTCTCTCAATAGCAGGGGTAACCACTCGTCCTGCTGCAAAGATGGGATATTCCAATCACCTACACAGATAGCTCACCCAAGGATAAGCCTCAGGTGGTCGCTCCGGTTGGACATCACTTCTGCCCCATATAAAGGGCAGCGGCAGGTTGTGGGGCCCAAAATCCACCTGTGGGGTTCCCTTGGGCTTTGCCCCACAGGCCTCATACTGGAATGGCGCCTGTCAGCGAGCAGGCAGGACAAATAACTCCCATCCAATGGGACCTTCAGGCTACCTCCCCCCTAACGGGAGCTGCCTTGCTGTGGTGGGGGGGCTTGAGATCTCAACGATCTGGTGAGCCGGACGAGAGGGATACTCATACCTATGAGAGGTAATGGTTAGACCTATGAGAGGTAATGGTGCACCCACCCCTGGTTCATTCTATCTTATACCAGGGAGAACTCTCCCACGTCTGTTTGCCGTGTGTGGCGTCCCGCATTACTAGGAGACAGGAGTCCTGGAGGTTGAGGAATGCTGCACGCTGCACCCTGCAGCTAACAACACACCTCTTTGGTCGTCCATTCTGGTTAGACGGTGGCTTGATCAAGGCCCGGTCAAGTCAATCAGCTGGTCAATTATGGCTAGAGTCAAGCAGGTACTGTTCAGTCGGTAGTGCATAGGTCCTGTGACTGAAAAATTAACTTTCCATCAGTACTGTAATAGTGGCTGCGTATATTTCTTCCCTACCCTGTGGCTGTTGGGAGATTTTGAGGCCCAACTATAGCTTCCCTTCATTGGACTCCACTGTGGGTGGGTGGGGTGAGGAAATGAAGAATATTCATTTGTATGATTTCTACAAATTTACAAAAAATCTCTCTCTCTCGCATGTGACATTCCCTCTGGAACGTCACATGCTGTCACTCTGGAACCTTTCCAGCTTCCAAAGGGCAATAATGGGAATTGTAATGGTTCCCGGGCTCCTAAGCCAGGTTAGAATGAGAGAAGTCCTCCTCAATCCATTAAGGAAATCTTACCTGGTAAATATGAACATATCTCATATAGTAAGTACCTAGTAGTAAAGACCATTGATGGTGTATCAGTCATGGATCTTGATATTTTTGAAGTACATCAGAAAATAGTTGAGGTGTGTCAATGTGATCCTCGCATCACCCCACAGTGAGATGGTAGCCTGATAGTTGAGGTTTCGTCACCAGATAAGAGTGACTGTCTGCGTGCGATATGCGACATTCCTGGGGCTCAAGTTTCATGTTCTCCTCACAAAACACTTAATCAGTGTAAGGGCATTGTCTTTTCCCGAGACCTGATGAGGTATTCTGAGGAGAAACTGTTAGAGGAACTAAAGAATTTTAATGTCATGGCAGTAAAACGTTTTAAGAAGAAAGTTGATGGTTTGGAACATAAAGCCATATGTGCCCAACCCTATATGGTGCTTCTACTGCCAGGGTTATGGGCATGGAGCCAAGCCAACTTTTGCCGTTTGTAAAGTGTGGTACAACAGGTCATCAAGGAGATGACAACTACCAAGGCCCAATATGCTGTTATCACTGCAAAGAAGCTCATGAAGCTTCTTCAAAGCAATGTAACAGGTACAAACTTGAAAAAAGAAGTATTAATAATAAGGATCAAGGAGAAAGTTAATTTTTCAGAGGCAAGCGACGTGCCGGTGTGCTGTTTGCACAGACAGGTAAGTCCTTTGCTTCAGTTCTAGCCCATCCTCCTTCCTGCCAACACTTGCCCTCCAATACTTCTTCCACCATACACTCTGCCACTACCTTTAAACGTCAGTCCTCAATTGCTTAAACTACCTCTGGTGAGTTGTTCCACCAGAAACAGAGTAGGAGTGAGGGGTCTATTGAGGAGACTCCTTTCCAAAGTAATGTCTTTGGAGCCATCAGTTAAGGCTCCAGAGGCTTCAACAATGACAGCTCTAGCTGCCACCACATCCACACGGGCCTCCGCTACTAGGCAGAATGCCCTGAAGCAAAGGCTCAGATACGCCCTTTGCCCAGGCAAAGGAATCCTGAGCCGTTCAAAAGACTCAGAATGGGGTCTTTGGAGCCGTCAGGCAGGGCTCCAAGGACCTCAACAGTGACATGTCCAGCTGTCACCACATCCACAGGGGCCTCTGCTGCTAGGCAGATTGCCCTGAAGCAAAGGCTCAGGTCTGTCCTCTGCCCAGGCAATGAAATCCTGAGTCTGTCCAAAGGAAGCCTGTGGAAACTAGTTCCACAGGTAACCAACCCTTCAAAAGGTACTACCAACATCCTGGAAAGGAACAGCCTAAAGGTGTGGGGCAAATCTTGACCACAGGTGCTGCCAAATACCTTATAAAGAGGAAGTTTGAAGAACTGGATACGCTAATCCAATGGAACTGTCAGGGAATTCATGCAAAATGGGAAAAACTGCAACATCTGATAGCTTCATGTAACCCAGTTTGTGTATGCCTACAAGATATTATGAACAGGGAAAATTGTACAATCTCCTGAGAGGATTCCAACCTCATGGAGGAGTAGCAGTAATGGTACATCAGGATATTCCTTTCAGGCCATCCACCTGCAGAAAACACTGCAGGTGAAGGCTGTGAGAATAAGCTTGACATGGCCTTACACTGTTGCGTCATTTACCTTCCTCCACATAATCTCAACATAGATGATTTGGAAGATCTACTTGGGCAGTTGCCACATCCATTTCTACTCTTGGGAAATTTCAATGGTCGGTATCACTTTTGGGGAGACACTTTTTGCAACCCTTGAGGAAGAGCCTTGGAGTCCTTGTTCTTAAGAGTAGATGCAGTATTACTGAACAGACACACTCTTATACATTTCCAAATTCAAACTGGGAATTTCTCCAATATAGACCTGTCAATTGGTTCACCCGATTCCCAGTTGAATTTCACTTGACAGGTCATGGAAGACTGACATGGAAGCGCCCACTTTCCAATACTTTTGGAAGAGGTGAATGGTATTCCAGCCAGTGCAGAGATGGCAAGGATCTGTGAATGATTTCCAATGTGTTCAAGATGCTATTAATCACTTCACATCACGAATTTACCTTGCAGCAGAAGCATCCATTCCTAAAAATAGCGGGCAGTACCATCGACCTCTGGTACCGTGGTGGTCTGATGAATGCCAACAAGCTATCAGAGCAACAGAGTATGCATTGAAGCAGTAGAAACGATGCCCCAGTGATGTAGCCTTGATACATTACAAAAGGACCCGAGCCAAGGCCATGCGAGTGCTACAGGAGGCTAGACGGACATCGTGGAGACAGTATGTCTCCTCGATTAACTCTGGGACATCCTTAGCATGGATATGGAAAAGGTGCGTAAGATCATTGGAAAGAGCACATTCATGTCACCAACTGCTCTGAAGATAGATGGCATAATCATCACAGACAAAAAAGATGTTGCAAATAAATACATGGCAGAGATATCCTCTGGAACATCTTAGACTGCCCAATGTTCCACTCTTTGGGCTGAACAGGAACAACACTCATTGTTGTTCTTTAGTAGGATTGCAGCAGAACTTCCATACAACTTGCCATTTTTGTGCAGGGAGATAACCGTGATACAAATGATATCTCATTACCGGAGAGCCCAGAAGTTCCTGTTGGATCTATTCAATAGGATCTATAGGGTGGGTACAGTGCCATCCACATGGAAAGAGGCTATAATCATTCCTGTTTCTAAACCTGGCAAGGATGCTTCCACACCAGGAAATTAAAGACCAATTTCTCTCACCAGCTGCATCTACAAGCTGATGGAGAAAATGGTAAACTTGAGGTTGACATGGCTGCTAGGAAAAGAAAACGTGCTGACCCCATATCAATATGGGTTTAGAAAATTGAGATCGACCACAGATGCACTTGTGAGGATAGAAACTGCTATACAGAATTCCTTCACACAGCGATGTCACATGTTATCAGAATTCTTTGACCTTGAAAAAACTAACGATACTACTGGAAGCATGGCATACTCTTGAAGCTGTATGACATTGGTTTAAGAGGAGAATTTACCTACCTTCATACAAACTTCCTTGCTAACAGGAAGTTTAGAGTATGGGTGGGAAACAGTTTCTCTAACCTGGAGATCAGCTGGAAGGGGTCCCACAAGGAAGTGTCTTAAGTATGACCCTGTTTGCCATTGCTATAAATGACATCGTAAAGTTTGTTCCAAGTGCTGTCTCGTGTAAACTGTATGTGGATGACTGCTAAGGAGGAAGAGGCCGCACAACGTTTCTGCAGCTTTACTGAGCGCTATTTGTAGTCAGCTTGCCTATGGATGTGAGGTTTATTCATCTGCAACTCCCACTCTTCTCCGATGTTGGACTCAGTTCATATTGAAGTTCTCAGAATCTGTACAGGGGCTTTCAGATCTTCACCTGTGGACTTCCTGTATGCTGAGAGTGGAGAACCACCTCCTTCATTACACCAGTACTACATGAACCTGATTTACCACACGAGACTACAAAGGATTCCGGGATCTCCCACATCCAGATTGAGGATAGACAATCCTATGGTAGGAGAATGAGGAATCTTGTGGAAGTTCTTAATTTAAATCTCACTAAGGTTCTGGCTGTTGGAATTCCTCAATTCTCCCCTATGATTAATCAAGTCGAGCTGGATTGGTCAGAATTGGGAAAGGGGAGAGATCCGAAACAAAGTCAGAGATTTCTTCAGCACATTTCTATGTACCAAGGATTAGATGCAATATATACAGATGGTTCGAAATTTGAAAATGGTGTAGGGTTTACAGCAGTGAGCAGAAGGAAGACTGTATTTGGCAGTCTTTCTCTAGAAGCCTCGATCTTCACTGCCCGAGTTAAATGCCATCCTTGCAGCAGTTAAGATGACTAGAGATCTTATGGATCATTCTATTGTAATATATTGTGACTCTCTTAGTGCCTCGCAAGCAATCAAGAGTTTAACTCATCACATCCAGTAGTGAGGGAGGTTCAATATTGGCTTGCACTGATGTCAACAAGTAAAAAGATAACTCTATGTTCGGTGCCAGTGCATGTTGGTATCAGTGGTAATGAGCGAGCTGATCAGAAGGCCAAGGCAGCTGCAAACTCAGCCCTGTGATGCTCGTTTTCTTTCCCACACACCGACCGGAAACCTAGCAAACAGGTTTTGTCTTCGTGATAAATGGAAGGAACAATGGAGGCATACCTCTAGAAACAACTGCAAGAGATTAGAGATGACCTTGGCAGCTGGGTGACCAGCATCCATCCAACCGAGAAGTAGAAGTTGCATTAACAAGACTAAGAATCGGGCAAACAAGACTCACAAACAAGAATGGCTAAAAGTGAAACACTTTGTGAGGGATGCCAAGAGCCATTAATGGTCGCACATGTAGTGGAAAGATGTGCAACATTCTCAGACCAAAGATGTATGTACTCGTCTCCCCATGTACTCTGAAAAATGTACTGGGGGGGGATGGATTATTTTCAATAAAATTTAATTATGCGTGTTGTATATGTAATAATTTTATACACTTGGCATAATATTTATGCTTTGATTTTTAATATATTTATTGTTATTTGTAAGATATTTATTGATAGATTTTTATAGTTTTGAATATTTTAATATTTCTATCTAACAAGGCATTCGCCGCTAATGACCTCAGTTGTTGACGCGGCAGATAATTTGAAATAATCAATCAGTCAGGCTGCCTCACTTGCTGGATGGGAGGACAGCACCCTTCCCCCCAGCATATCCACTTATTAAAATGTTGCCAGTGAGTTTCCTGGGGGGGGGGGGGGGAAACTAACAATTCCCACCTCCCCCGAACTGCCCATTAACCCATGGGACTGAGGGGCAGGAGTTGCTATAGTGCTAGGGCATGTCCACAACATGGGTGGGCCATGTACCTTTGTGGCCTCGTACTGCTCCGAGATCTCCCACAGTTTAGCCTGGGACTGCAAGGTGCCAGTTTCCATGGGTGGCCACAAGGAGGCACTGCAGAAGTCTCGATGACACAGAGGCTTTGAACTGGCAGGGGAGGCTAATGCAGAACTGCTCCATTTTTCGCACTGGGCTAGCCAGCAGTGGCAGCTGCAAGCAAGAAGACATTTAACTACTTAACACTATCATGGCTACCACACCATCACTTCACATCACCCTGAGCATGAAGCACCCACCCATTACATATACACACATATATATACATATATATACATATATATATACATATTAATACATATATATACATATATACACACACACACACACACACACATATATATATTTTGTGTGTGGTGTGTGTGTATATATGTATATATATGTATTAATATGTATATAATATGTATATATGTATATATATGTGTGTATATGTAATGGGTGGGTGCTTCATGCTCTGGGTGGTGTGTAGTGATGGTGTGGTAGCGATGATAGTGTTAAGTAGTTAAATGTCTTCTTGCTTGCAGCTGCAACTGCTGGCTAGCCCAGTGCGAAAATGGAGCAGTTCTGCATTAGCCTCCCCTGCCAGTTCAAAGCCTCTATGTCATCGAGACTTCTGCAGTGCCTCCTTGTGGCCACCCATGGAAACTGGCACCTTGCAGTCCCAGGCTAAACTGTGGGAGATCTCGGAGCAGTACGAGGCCACAAAGGTACATGGCCCACCCATGTGTGGACATGCCCTAGCACTATAGCAACTCCTGCCCCTCAGTCCCATGGGGTTAATGGGCAGTTCGGGGGAGGTGGGAATTGTTAGTTCCCCCCCCCCCCCCCCCAGGAAACTCACTGGCAACATTTTAATAAGTGGATATGCTGGGGGGAAGGGTGCTGTCCTCCCATCCAGCAAGTGAGGCAGCCTGACTGATTGATTATTTCAAATTATCTGCCGCGTCAACAACTGAGGTCATTAGCGGCGAATGCCTTGTTAGATAGAAATATTAAAATATTCAAAACTATAAAAATCTATCAATAAATATCTTACAAATAACAATAAATATATTAAAAATCAAAGCATAAAATTATGCTCAAGTGTATAAAATTATTACATAACAACACGCATAATTAAATTTATGAAAATAATCCATCCCCCCCAGTACATTTTTCAGAGTACATGGGGAGACGAGTACATACATCTTGGTCTAAGAATGTTGCAAATCTTTTCACTACATGTGCGACCATAACGGATCTTGGCATCCCTCACAAAGTGTTTCACTTTTAGCCATTCTTGTTTGTGAGTCTTGTTGCCCGATTCTTAGTCTTGTTAATGCAACTTCTACTTCTCGGTTGGGATGGATGCTGGTCACCCAGCTGCCAAGGTCATCTCTAATCCTCTGCAGTTTGTTTCTAGAGGTATGCCTCCATTGTTCCTTCCATTTATCACGAAGACAAAACCTGATGCTAGGTTTCCGGTCGGTGTGTGGAAGAGGAAAAACGAGCATCACAGGGCTGAGTTGCAGCTGCCTTGGCCTTCTGATCAGCTCGCTCATTACCACTGATACCAACATGCACTGGCACCGAATAGAGTTATCTTTTTACTTGTTGACATCAGTGCAAGCCAATATTGAACCTCCCTCACTACTGGATGTGATGAGTTTAAACTCTTGATTGCTTGCGAGGCACTAAGAGAGTCACAATATATTACAATAGAATGATCCATAAGATCTCTAGTCATCTTAACTGCTGCAAGGATGGCATTTAACTCTGCAGTGAAGATCGAGGCTTCTAGAGAAAGATGCCAAATACAGTCTTCCTTCTGCTCACTGCTGTAAAGCCTACACCATTTTCAAATTTCGAACCATCTGTATATATTGCATCTAATCCTTGGTACATAGAAATGTGCTGAAGAAATCTCTGACTTCTGTTTCGGATCTCTCCTTTCCCAATTCCGACCAAATCCAGCTCGACTTGATTAATCATAGGGGGGGATTGAGGAATTCCAATAGCCAGAACCTTAGTGAGATTTAAATTAAGAACTTCCACAAGATTCCTCATTCTCCTACCATAGAATTGGCTATCCTCAATCTGGATGTAGGAGATCCCGGAATCCTTTGTAGTCTCGTGTGGTAAATCAGGTTCATGTAGTACTGGTGTAATGAAGGAGGTGGTTCTCCACTCTCAGCATACAGGAAGTCCACAGGTGAAGATCTGAAAGCCCTGTACAGATTCTGAGAACTTCAATATGAACTGAGTCCAACATCCGGAGAAGAGTGGGAGTTGCAGATGAATAAACCTCACATCCATAGGCAAGCTGACTACAAATAAGCGCTCAGTAAAGCTGCAGAAACGTTGTGCGGCCTCTTCCTCCTTAGCAGTCATCCACATACAGATTACACGAGACAGCACTTGGAACAAACTTACGATGTCATTTATAGCAATGCAAACAGGGTCATACTTAAGACACTTCCTTGTGGACCCCTTCCAGCTGATCTTCCAGGTTAGAGAAACTGTTTCCCACCCATACTCTAAACTTCCTGTTAGCAAGGAAGTTTTGTATGAAGGTAGGTAATTCTCCTCTTAAACCAATGTCATACAGCTTCAAGAGTATGCCATGCTTCCAAGTAGTATCGTTAGTTTTTTCAAGGTCAAAGAATTCTGATAACATGTGACATCGCTGTGTGAAGGAATTCTGTATAGCAGTTTCTATCCTCACAAGTGCATCTGTGGTCGATCTCAATTTTCTAAACCCATATTGATATGGGGTCAGCACGTTTTCTTTTCCTAGCAGCCATGTCAACCTCAAGTTTACCATTTTCTCCATCAGCTTGTAGATGCAGCTGGTGAGAGAAATTGGTCTTTAATTTCCTGGTGTGGAAGCATCCTTGCCAGGTTTAGAAACAGGAATGATTATAGCCTCTTTCCATGTGGATGGCATATGATTATAGATCCTCTTGAATAGGTCCAACAGGAACTTCTGGGAGCTCTCCGGTAAATGAGATATCATTTGGTATCACGGTTATCTCCCTGCACAAAAATGGCAAGTTGTATGGAAGTTCTGCTGCAATCCTACTAAAGAACAACAATGAGTGTGTTCCTGTTCAGCCCAAAGAGTGGAACATGGGCAGTCTAAGATGTTCCAGAGGATATCTCTGCATGTATTTATTTGCAACATCTTTTTGTCTGTGATGATTATGCCATCTATCTTCAGAGCAGTTGGTGACATGAATGTGCTCTTTCCAATGATCTTACGCACCTTTTCCATATCCATGCTAAGGATGTCCAGAGTTAATCGAGGAGACATACTGTCTCCACGATGTCCGTCTAGCCTCCTGTAGCACTCGCATGGCCTTGGCTCGGGTCCTTTTGTAATGTATCAAGGCTACATCATGGGGCATCGTTTCTACTGCTTCAATGCATACTCTGTTGCTCTGATAGCTTGTTAGCATTCATCAGACCACCACGGTACCAGAGGTCGATGGTACTGCCCGCTATTTTTAGGAATGGATGCTTCTGCTGCAAGGTAAATCGTGATGTGAAGTGATTAATAGCATCTTGAACACATTGGAAATCATTCACAGATCCTTGCCATCTCTGCACTGGCTGGAATACCATTCACCTCTTCCAAAAGTATTGGAAAGTGGGCGCTTCCATGTCAGTCTTCCATGACCTGTCAAGTGAAATTCAACGGGAATCGGGTGAACCAATTGACAGGTCTATATTGGAGAATGTCCCAGTTTTGAATTTGGAAATGTATAAGAGTGTGTCTGTTCAGTAATACGCATCTACTCTTAAGAACAAGGACTCCCAAGGCTCTTCCTCAAGGGTTGCAAAAAGTGTCTCCCAGAGGTGATGCCGACCATTGAAATTTCCCAGAGTAGAAATGGATGTGGCAACTGCCCAAGTAGATCTTCCAAATCATCTATGTTGAGATTATGTGGAGGAAGGTAAATGACGCAACAGTGTAAGGCCATGTCAAGCTTATTCTCACAGCCTTCACCTGCAGTGTTTTCTGCAGGTGGATGGCCTGAAAGGGAATATCCTGATGTACCATACTGCTACTCCTCCATGAGGTTGGAATCCTCTCAGGGAGATTGTACAATTTTCCCTGTTCATAATATCTTGTAGGCATACACAAACTGGGTTACATGAAGCTATCAGATGTTGCAGTTTTTCCATTTTGCATGAATTCCCTGACAGTTCCATTGGATTAGCGTATCCAGTTCTTCAAACTTCTCTTATAAGGTATTTGGCAGCACCTGTGGTCAAGATTTGCCCCACACCTTTAGGCTGTCCTTCCAGGATGTGGTAGTACCTTTTGAAGGGTTGGTTACCTGTGGAACTAGTTTCCACAGGCTTCCTTTGGACAGACTCAGGATTTCATTGCCTGGGCAGAGGACAGACCTGAGCCTTTGCTTCAGGGGCAATCTGCCTAGCAGCAGAGGCCCCTGTGGATGTGGTGACAGCTGGACATGTCACTGTTGAGGTCCTTGGAGCCCTGCCTGACGGCTCCAAAGACCCCATTCTGAGTCTTTTGAACGGCTCAGGATTCCTTTGCCTGGGCAAAGGGCGTATCTGAGCCTTTGCTTCAGGGGCATTCTGCCTAGTAGCGGAGGCCCGTGTGGATGTGGTGGCAGCTAGAGCTGTCATTGTTGAAGCCTCTGGAGCCTTAACTGATGGCTCCAAAGACATTACTTTGGAAGGAGTCTCCTCAATAGACCCCTCACTCCTACTCTGTTTCTGGTGGAACAACTCACCAGAGGTAGTTTAAGCAATTGAGGACTGACGTTTAAAGGTAGTGGCAGAGTGTATGGTGGAAGAAGTATTGGAGGGCAAGTGTTGGCAGGAAGGAGGATGGGCTAGAACTGAAGCAAAGGACTTACCTGTCTGTGCAAACAGCACACCGGCACGTCGCTTTGCCTCTGAAAAATTAACTTTCTCCTTGATCCTTATTATTAATACTTCTTTTTCAATTTTGTACCTGTTACATTGCTTTGAAAAAGCTTTATGAGCTTTGCAATGATAACAGCATATTGGGCCTTGGTAGTTGTCATCTCCTTGATGACCTGTTGTACCACACTTTACACACACTCTTGGTTGACCAATTTCTTTAAAACGGCAAAAGTTGGCTCCATGCCCATAACCCTGGCAGTAGAAGCACCATATAGGGTTGGGCACATATGGCTTTATGTTCCAAACCATCAACTTTCTTCTTAAAACGTTTACTGCCATGACATTAAAATCTTTAGTTCCTCTAACAGTTTCTCCTCAGAATACCTCATCAGGTCTCGGAAAAGACAATGCCCTTACACTGATTAAGTGTTTTGTGAGGAGAACATGAAACTTGAGCCCCAGGAATGTCGCATATCGCACGCAGACAGTCACTCTTATCTGGTGACGAAACCTCAACTATCAAGCTACCATCTCACTGTGGGGTGATGCGAGGATCACATTGGCACACCTCAACTATTTTCTGATGTACTTCAAAAATATCAAGATCCATGACTGATACACCATCAATGGTCTTTACTACTAGGTACTTACTATATGAGATATGTTCATATTTACCAGGTAAGATTTCCTTAATGGATTGAGGAGGACTTCTCTCATTCTAACCTGGCTTAGGAGCCCGGGAACCATTACAATTCCCATTATTGCCCTTTGGAAGCTGGAAAGGTTCCAGAGTGACAGCATGTGACGTTCCAGAGGGAATGTCACATGCGAGAGAGAGAGATTTTTTGTAAATTTGTAGAAATCATACAAATGAATATTCTTCATTTCCTCACCCCACCCACCCACAGTGGAGTCCAATGAAGGGAAGCTATAGTTGGGCCTCAAAATCTCCCAACAGCCACAGGGTAGGGAAGAAATATACGCAGCCACTATTACAGTACTGATGGAAAGTTAATTTTTCAGTCACAGGACCTATGCACTACCGACTGAACAGTACCTGCTTGACTCTAGCCATAATGACCAGCTGATTGACTTGACCGGGCCTTGATCAAGCCACCGTCTAACCAGAATGGACGACCAAAGAGGTGTGTTGTTAGCTGCAGGGTGCAGCGTGCAGCATTCCTCAACCTCCAGGACTCCTGTCTCCTAGTAATGCGGGACGCCACACACGGCAAACAGACGTGGGAGAGTTCTCCCTGGTATAAGATAGAATGAACCAGGGGTGGGTGCACCATTACCTCTCATAGGTCTAACCATTACCTCTCATAGGTATGAGTATCCCTCTCGTCCGGCTCACCAGATCGTTGAGATCTCAAGCCCCCCCACCACAGCAAGGCAGCTCCCGTTAGGGGGGAGGTAGCCTGAAGGTCCCATTGGATGGGAGTTATTTGTCCTGCCTGCTCGCTGACAGGCGCCATTCCAGTATGAGGCCTGTGGGGCAAAGCCCAAGGGAACCCCACAGGTGGATTTTGGGCCCCACAACCTGCCGCTGCCCTTTATATGGGGCAGAAGTGATGTCCAACCGGAGCGACCACCTGAGGCTTATCCTTGGGTGAGCTATCTGTGTAGGTGATTGGAATATCCCATCTTTGCAGCAGGACGAGTGGTTACCCCTGCTATTGAGAGAACTGAAAGGGTTAGGAGTTGAGGTGGGTGCCTTCTTGGAGGTTAGAAGAGCTGGCAGCAGCACGATCTGTATGGGTGGCTACACCTACTACTGGTCGGGCCATGGCGATGGTCATCATCTCCAGGGAGTTGTCATAGCCATCTCAGCCGACTTCAACCCTCGGTAGTAGAGGTATCACCGGTTGATGAGCATATTATGACAGTGAGACTGAAGCATACTTTTGGCTTCGTGTCTCTCATTGTTGTGTATGCTCCTATTGATGTTTGCAAACTCGATGTGAAAGAAGCGTTCTATGCCAAACTCACATCTGTGGCAGACATTCGCATTTTTGTGGGCGACTTCAATGCGGTACCCGGCAGTTATTGTTGTGTATGCTCCTACCGATATTTGTAAACTTGATGTGAAAGAAGTGTTTTATGCCAAACTCACATCTGTGGCAGACATTTGCATTTTTGTGGGCGACTTCAATGCGGTATCCGGCAGTGATCGAGCTGGCTACGAGAAGTCTGTCAGTCCCCATGGCCCTTGGGGACTGAAGTAAGAAGTAAGAACAGCCTTCTCTGGGACTTTGCTAGGTCCCAGAGATTGAGGATTTCTGGCTCCTGGTATGAGCACTCCAACCGGCATTGCTGGACATGGTATACCGGTATGGGTACTGTGGCCAAGGAGATTGACCACATTCTTGTTAGAACTCACTGGAGGATCCTTCAGAATTGCAGGGTTTACTGGAGTGCCAATTTCTGTGGCATTGACCATAGGCTGGTAGTGGCTACCTTGCATGTTCCCTTCAAAATTCCTCATCCCTCCAGTGGCTACTCTAGGGTGTTTCACTTGCACAAACTGAGGGGGAGGAGTATGCCCGAAGATTTGCCACAGCAGTCTCTGATCGATTCACAGAACTTGAAAGCCTGACGAACCCAGTTACTCTGTGGGAGTCGCAAAACACTCGAAGCAATGCAGGAGTCCATTGGCGAATGCCCGAGGGCAAGGCAGGGTTCATTTGATTGGAGACACTGAAGGCCACTGAAGTGTGTTGCATGGCTCAGCTGAATGGCAATCAGGACTTGCGCTTTTCTTTGGTGCGTAGGGCTCGGACACTGCTGAGAAGGGACAAGGAACAGTTCATTAGGAACCATGCTGAGGAGGTTGAAGGCCATTTCTTGGTAAATGGTCTTCGCCCTGCCTACCAAACCCTGAGAAAATTGAACTCTAAGCCCTCATTGCAGATGACTGTGAGTTCTGCTCAATAACCAATTGGGTTCCTGATGTTCCAGATGAGAATGACAGGCACATTTGTAAGAGGAGTATACCATCTATAGGTGGAATAATGGAATCACCTACCTGGTTTAATGGAAGAGGCTGACCCATAGGGATGACAGTAGTCGCAAAAGCAGCCTCAATCTCTGCAGTCGCTTTTACATCTTAGTTGGTTGCAGTCAACTGGGATGGTCGGCATCATAATCCCGAAGAAGGAACTGATAATTCCAAGCTCCTCTTTTATTTTGTCATTAATCTATTGTTGTTGCTGATTCTATATGCCTTGTGCCCCAACTTGTTCAGTGCGTCGGCACACTGTTGCCTCATATCTTGGATCGGAATGTGAAAAATGTCAATTTAGGATTTAAGCTTGTAAAATCTCCTTCAAACTAGACAAATCATCAGAACCCGAAGTTTGCTCCTCTTCTCGTTCTGTCGAGGTACCGGTTGCTGTTTCCATTTTGGTCTATTAATTGATTTAAAGTACAGTACTAGACGAATGTTCACTTTACACTTCACATCATTATCGGAAAAAAATCAAACGCTGCACAAAATGTAGATTGCATACACGAACATGATAGCTATGGTGCATAAGAATAACACTCCACAAAAAAGACATTAAAACCGTAAACAATATCAACAGACATAAAAAAAAAGTAAAATAACATGCATAAACTATATAATAATTGCCCTGCACATGACCCTAACCACTGCCACCAATAATGGGTTGCCGTGCCAAATATTTATCAGAACAGATCGTCCATATATATATATACTCTTTAGTCCTGTTATTTTCTTTGTTTTAAAATTTCATACAAATTCCTTTTTAGTTATTTTACTTTTTGCTGATATTACTGTAGCCAGTGATTAGTTAAGACACGAATTACTTCTCTTTTAGTTAAAATATGGAGTTATCACTGTGCATGGTAACAAAACATTTACATAATACATATAACATTTATTTGATGCATTAATAAAACATACACATGAATACCAGTTCAAACTGAACATGCCAAAAGACGGACAAACACAATATTCAAATTACGAACACAAATATAGCAGGGTCGGAAAAAAACATCAAACCCTTAGCCACACATACCCGTGATGATGTTAAGCATAGTTATTCCCAGGTCAGTTAAAAAAGATAATGTAATAAATACCTATAATGTTCTAATACTTTACTTGTGTCCTGCAGATTACGCGGGTGGATCACGAGCAGAACTTTGTTAGATTTCTTGGCTATCGACCAATGGCATACGGCCGTATTAAAACAGCCAGCTAAGATCATTAAGCCAATGGATCCTATTGATTATTTCAATCTAGAAAAGGTCATAAAGTTTTGTCTCTCATAGAAAAGCGATTACTTTACTCATTATTTTTTCATCATTTGATAAAGATTTGATGTTATAATTCTGTTTTTATATCGTCCCATAGTTCTATTGTTGTTTAATTATTGTGTATTGTAGTTGGTCGCAAACAGAACTAAAACCAACGGCATAAAAACCCTGCTGCAGCTACAGCACCAACGGATGTGGTGGTGCTGAACGATAACACGATAACAGTGGCATGATACTTAATTGCAGTTTTCATGTTGTGATGCTCTTGGAGTGAGTACGTGGTAGGGTCCCCAGTTCCTTTCCACGGAGAGTGCCGGTGTTACCTTTTAGGTAATCATTCTCTCTATTTATCCGGGCTTGGGACCAGTACTGACTTGGGCTGGCTTGGCCACCCAGTGGCTTGGTAGGCAGTCGAGGTGTCCAAGGGAACAACGTGCCGGCCGGTGACTCGAACCCTCGAACTCAGATTGCCGTCGTGATTGCCGATGCTCTAACCACTCGGCCACCGTGGTCATGATATTCTTGGCAATTTAGAGCGGTGGTTTGCCGTTGCCTTCCGCCCGGTGTTTTTATCGAGTCACCATCTCTATTTACCCGGTTCTGGGTCCGGCACTGACTTTGGCTGGCTTGCTCACCCAGTGGCTAGGTAGGCAATCGAGGTGAAGTTCCTTGCCCAAGGAACAACCGCGCCGGCCGAGGACTCGAACCCTTGAACTCAGATTGCCGTCGTGACAGTCTTGAGTCCGATGCTCTAACCAGTCGGCCACGCGGCCTTTATATATATATATATATATATATATATATATATATATATATATATATATATATATATATATGTATATATGTATATATTCTTTTTTTTCTCTCTTTTTTTTTTTTACTTTTTATTTGCTATATATTTGTCATTACTGGCACAGCTGTTGTCGTTAGTCGTTTTTGTCGTTATTACTATTGTTGCTGTTGCTTTTTTTTTTTTTTTTTTTTTTTTTACTTTTTATTATCGTTTTATCTGTTATGCGTTATTGTTCGTCATTACGATCATTACCAGAACCACTTCGTTTTATTTTTTATGTTCGGTCAATTAGCCCC
>NW_023659330.1:277461-282461 GCF_015228065.2 Penaeus monodon
TTCCGTTGTTTATTTCAGTGGAACATTAGTAACGTGATTCTATGTCAAAATGGTTACTGTAACGGGGTTTTAGAGGTTTGACTGAGCAAATTTTACAAAAGCAAGAGTTGTTCATATGTATGTTACCTAATATCATTAACCACACATTTGTTTCTTTGTTTAAGAAAGTGCCAACATACGAAACTGTAATATTTGTAAAGAAGGATACAACCATATCGCCAATAACATCTCTGTTGTGGCTAACAACACCTTTAAGAAAGTTAAACATTGCATTAAGGACAACCATGAGCACCAGTCATTCCCTACTTTGAAGTTCCTGAAGGATAACGGTATACTATCATTACCACACCAGAACAGGTCGCAGAGTAGTTATCGTTAACAAAGACGACCACCATAATAAACTGTAATCCATTTTTGATAACTCTAAATTTAAACTAATTAACTCTAACACTGCAACACATCTTTTGAAGCTGGAAGACAAACTAAATAGGTTGTTACGCTCATTGAAAATATCCTTTGGGGAAGTCACAGCCTTCTTTCTCATTACTGGCTTAAAACCTGACTTTTTATATGTCCTTCCTCAGATACATAAACTCGGTCTGTCCCTTCGCCTCATCATGTTTGCTGTTGGTACTTTCAATTACAACATTTCCAAATTCTTAATGCAGATAATGTCCCCACTTAACACCAATTTGTATACCATCACGTAGTTGACTGGGTCTTTATACTGGGGTGGCTGACCCATGATCCCTCCCCAGGAGAATAGTTGTTTAGGTAATCATTGCTGATGGTATATACATCTATACATGTATGTATATGTATTAATATATATATATATATATATATATATATATATATATATATATATATGTATGTATGTATGTATGTACACACACACACACACACACACACACACACACACACACACACACACACACACACACACATATATATATTATATATATATATATATATATATATATATATATATATATATGGGTGGGTGCTTCACGTGCATGGTGATGTGAAGCGATGGTGTGGTAGCCTAGATAGTGTTAAGTGCTTGCATGCCTTCTCGCTTGCAGCTTCCACCCCTGGCTAGCCCAGTGCGAAAAAGGGAGCAGCTTCCGCATAAGCCTCCCCTGCCAGGTCACAGGCCTCTCCATCATTAAGACTTCTGCAGTGCCTCCTCGTGGCCACCCATGGGTAACTGGGTACCTTGCGGTCCCAGGCTAAATCTGTGGGGGATCTCGGAGCAGCAGGAGGCCCCAGAGGTACGGAGTTATGGCCCACCGGCGTGTGGACACGCTCTGGCTCCGTACCAACTCCTGCCCCCTAGCCACCCTGGGGCAATGGGGCGGCTCGGGGGAGGTGGGCCTTGCCAGTCCTCCTCCCCCCAGAATGACCCTCTGGCAACGTCACAGATGAATGGTAATGCTGGGAGGAGGGGTGTTGTCCCTCCCACCCAGCAAGTAAGGCGGGCTGTGGGTCCCGCTGGAGGGCAATGTCGGGGTGCAGGATTGGGACGAGAGTTACTCGTCCCGCCTGCGCCCCGGCAGGCGCCAACCCACCATGAAGCTTGTGGGGGAAAGCCCTCGGGAACCCACAGGTGGATAGGCGGTCCCACAGCCTGCCGCCCCCTTTATCTGGGCTGTGTTGGTGGGGGCGGCAGAGGTGGCGTGCACCCGGAGTGACCACCGAGGCTTAACCTCAGGCGTGCTTTCCGGGTAGGCGCTTGGAACTCCGGTCCTTGCGGCAGGATGAGCGGTTACCTCTGCTATCGCGGGAATTGAGCGACTGGAGTTGAGGTGGCTGCCCTCTCAGAGGTGAGAAGACCTGGTAGCGGCACGATCAGTGTGGGTGGTTACACCTACTACTGGTCGGGCCGCAGCGATGGTCACCACCTCCAGGGTGTAGCCATAGCCATCTCCAGTCGACTTCAGCCTGCGGTAGTCGAGGTGACACCGGTTGATGAGCGTATCATGGCATTGAGACTGAAGCATGCTTTTGGCTTCATGTCTCTTATTGCTGTATACGCTCCTACCGATGTACATAAAACGATGTGAAAGAGGCGTTCTACGGCCAAACTCGCATCTGTGGCAGACGTTTGCCCCCGGCGAGACATTCGCATTGTTCTGGGCGACTTCAATGCGGTATCCGGCTGTGACCGAGCTGGCTACGAGATGTCTGTCGGCCCCCATGGCTCGGGAGCTGATCCCAGCAGCGAGAATAGCCTCTTTCTCCGGGACTTTGCTAGGTCCCAGAAAATGAGGATCTCTGGCTCCTGGTATCAGCGCTCCAACTCGCATCGCTGGACTTGGTACAGCGATACGGGTACAGTGGCCAAGGAGATCGACCACATTCTTGTCAGCACGCGATGGAGGATCCTCCAGAACTGCAGGGTTTACCGGAGTGCTGAGTTCTGTGGCACCGACCATAGGCTGCTTGTGGCTACCCTGCGGGTCCACTTCAAAACTCCCCGTCCCTCCAGTGGCCACCCTAAGGTGTTTCACTTGGACAGACTAAGGGAGGAGGAGTGTGCCCGTGGGTTCGCCACGGCAGTCTCTGACCGATTCTCAGAAACCAGCAACCTGACGGATCCAGTTGCTCTGTGGGAGTCCTTCAAGCGCGTAACACTCGAAGCAGCTCAGGAGTCCATTGGCGTACGCCCAAGGACAAGGCAGAATACCATCTCCCTGGAGACATTAGAGGCCACTGAAGCATGTCGCAAGGCTCGGCTGAATGGGAATCAAGTCTTGCGCCGTTTCATGGTGCGTAGGGCTCGGACACTGCTGAGAAGGACAAAGAACAGTTCATCAGGAATCTTGCTGAGGAGGTTGAAGGCCATTTCTAGGTAAATGACTTCGCCCTGCCTACCAAGCCCTGAGAAAACTGAACCCTAAGCCCTCCTCACAGATGACTGCAGTCCGATCAGCGGATGGACGGATCATCTCAGATCATGTTGGGGTTCGTGAACGTTGGGCTGAGTATTTTGAACAGTTGTACCAGGTGGATCCTCCAACAGTTAGCTTGGATGCAAGCGATGTCTCAGTGCCTGCGCCGGACCCACCCATCAGCGAGGAACCTCCTACCCTAACAGAGGTTAGGCTGGCGATTTCCAAGCTGAAGAGTGGGAAAGCTGCAGGCATATGTGATATCCCTGCTGAACTGCTAAAGGCTGGGGGTGAACCTATGGCTCGGGGCCTGCATACAGTCCTGACTGCCATTTGGCAGTCTGGTACCATTCCCCCTGACCTGCTGAGGGGCGTGGTCATCCCTCTCTGGAAGGGGAAAGGGATCGATGGGACTGTAGCAACTACCGTGGCATTACACTGCTCAGCATACCAGGCAAGGTTCTCGCTCACATTCTTCTGAAACGGATCCGCAACCACCTACTGAGACACCAGAGACCGGAGCAGTCTGGATTTACTCCTGGCAAGTCCACAATAGACCGTATACTAGCGCTTCGAATAATTGTGGAACGCCGTCGTGAGTTTGGTCGTGGGCTGCTTGCAGCCTACATCGACCTCAAGAAGGCGTTTGACTCGGTGCATCGGGAATCGCTATGGGAGATCCTGAGGCTCAGGGGAATTCCGACACAGATTATTGGCCTGATAGCAGCCTCTATACTGGTACTGAAAGTGCTGTAAAGTATGGTGGGGGTATGTCGAACTTCTTCCCTGTTAATTCAGGGGTGAGGCAAGTGCACCCACACTTTTCAACACTTGTATGGACTGGATAATGGGCAGAGCTACTAGCCAAAGTCAGTGCGGAGCAACACTAGGCAATATTAAGGTCTCGGACCTTGACTTTGCCGACGATGTTGCCATCTATCTGAGTCCTTGGAGTCACTTGTGGCGGCTCTTGATGCATTAGCAATGAGGCGAAGCCCCTAGGCTTAGAGGTCTCCTGGACCAAGACCAAGATTCAGGACTTTGGGGGCCTGTTAGGGGAACCCGTTCAGTCGATCCATGCTTGCGGCGAGGACGTTGAAGTCACAGAAAGTTTTACATACCTTGGTAGTGTAGTCCATATCTCTGGGTTGTCAGACCAGGAAGTCAGTAGACGGATTGGTCTGGCAACAGGAGCCATGAACTCGATCAACAAGAGCGTTTGGAGATGTCGGTACCTATGCAGAAGGACCAAGCTGCGTGTCTTCAAGGCCTTGATACTTCCAGTTTTGCTCTATGGAAGCGAAACATGGACGCTATCCAGTGCCTTGGAGTCTCGCCTTGATGCCTTTTGTAACAAGTCCCTTCGCCGGATCATGGGGTACAGTTGGCAGGACCACGTGTCCAACCGGCGGTTACACCGTGAGACCGGCATGGGACCTGTTACTTGCATAATCCGGGATCGCCAACTCAGGCTATATGGCCACCTAGCTCGCCTCCCTATGGACGACCCTGCCCACCAGGTTGTCTCTCTACGAGACAACCCTGGGTGGAGGAGACCTGTGGGACGTCCTAGGAGATCATGGCTTGGGCAGCTCGACGAGACCTGTCGTGAGGAACTAGAGATGGGCCGTGTGCCTGCCTGGAGACTCGCCTCGAGGGATCCTCGTGGCTGGAAGCGAAGGGTGGATGCGGCCATGCGCCCCCGTCGGCGTTAGCCCCTTGATGATGATGATGATATATATATATATATATATATATATGAACACACACACACATAGCTTTATCGAGTCTAACTACCGCAGAAATCTCTCTGCAATTGAGAGAGGATTCCTGCAGGGAGTTGTGACCTGTGCAGTCGCCAGCGCCAGAGGACGTAAGCCTGCCATTCCTGCTAGGTACATTAAGGCCCTACAGAAACTTGGCAGAGACGACTCCGTCGTCATTGCTCCGGCCGATAAGGGTGGCGGTATCATAATCATTTATAGTATCAATTATGTCAATAAGATGGAAGTACTGTTCTCGGACGTATCTATTTACAGGAAAGCGAGGACAGGAAACGCGCAAGCAAGGTCCAAAGAGTTCAATAGAGCAGCAAGGAGGATCCTC
>NW_023659330.1:309318-334318 GCF_015228065.2 Penaeus monodon
TACACTCCTTCACTTTTCCCTTTTCTTTTTCTTTTGTTATATATATTATATATATATATATATCTATATTCACTTATATATAACCTATTGTTTCTTTTTTTTTTATATACTTATTACACTATATTTATATATATATAATATAGCGTATATATATATATTACTATTATATTTCTATATGTCTATTGTGGTGTGTGTGTGGTGTGTGGTTTATGTTTGCAGTACACCCACACACACAACACACACACAATATATATATACTATATATATATATTATAACTATATATAATCTATATACTACTATATTATTATACTACAACCTATTATTATATGGTGTGTGTAGTGTCGTGTGCACTGTTTGATTAGTTGTGTGGTGGTGTGTGTGTGTGTGTGTGTGTGTATCCAAATCACGATCGCAGCTAATAATCACGGTGTCAGAACAATGTTCCAGGAGTCAGCGCACGGCAAAAGGCAACAACGGATAATTCCTCTGCCTTTTGGGTAACACACATTAAACCAGAGCGCAAATCAAGATGGTGCAGCTAATAATTTGGTGGTTATGATACCAATGAGGTCCTTCCGTATCCAACACAAGCCGCTATGGAGTGGACGAATTCCCCACTAGGGATTGGAGAGAGCCAGTAATAGTGTGATTTGATTCCCTAGCTCAGCAAGAATGTGCTATTAATAAAGCCACAAATAAAGAATGTAACGATGTCGTTGGTTCTGGTTATATGATCGTAATGACGAAAACAATAAAACGCTAGTAAAACAATCATAAAGAAACGATAATAAAAAAAGTAAAAAAAACAAAAAATAAAAAAAAAAAAAGCAACAGCAAATCGTAATAACGGACAAAAAAAAACGACCTAACGAAAAAAGCAGAGTGTGCTAGTAATGACAAATATATAGCACAAATAAAAAGTAAAAAAAAAAAAAGAGAGGAAAAACAAAGAATAATACATATATACATATATATATTATATATATCATATATTAATCCTATTATATCATATATATACTATATATATATACTATATATAAGGCCGCGGTGGGCCCGACTGGTTTAAGAGCATCTGGACTCAAGACTGGTCACGACGGCAATCTGAGTTCAAGGGTTCGAGTCCTCGGCCGGCGCGTTGTTTCCTTGGGCAAGGAACTTCACCTCGATTGCCTACCTAGCCACTGGGTGAGCAAGCCAGCCAAAGTCAGTGCCGGACCCAGAACCGGGTAAATAGAGATGGTGACTCGATAAAAACACCGGGCGGAAGGCAACGGCAAACCACCGCTCTAAATTGCCAAGAATATCATGACCACGGTGGCCGAGTGGTTAGAGCATCGGCAATCACGACGGCAATCTGAGTTCGAGGGTTCGAGTCACCGGCCGGCACGTTGTTCCCTTGGACACCTCGACTGCCTACCAAGCCACTGGGTGGCCAAGCCAGCCCAAGTCAGTACTGGTCCCAAGCCCGGATAAATAGAGAGAATGATTACCTAAAAGGTAACACCGGCACTCTCCGTGGAAAGGAACTGGGGACCCTACCACGTACTCACTCCAAGAGCATCACAACATGAAAACTGCAATTAAGTATCATGCCACTGTTATCGTGTTATCGTTCAGCACCACCACATCCGTTGGTGCTGTAGCTGCAGCAGGGTTTTTATGCCGTTGGTTTTAGTTCTGTTTGCGACCAACCTACAAATACACAATAAAATTAAAACAACAATAGAACTATGGGACGATATAAAAACAGAATTTATAACATCAAATCTTTTATCAAATGATGAAAAAATAATGAGTAAAGTAATCGCTTTTCTATGAGAGACAAAACTTTATGACCTTTTCTAGATTGAAATAATCAATAGGATCCATTGGCTTAATGATCTTAGCTGGCTGTTTTAATACGGCCGTATGCCATTGGTCGATAGCCAAGAAATCTAACAAAGTTCTGCTCGTGATCCACCCGCGTAATCTGCAGGACACAAGTAAAGTATTAGAACATTATAGGTATTTATTACATTATCTTTTTTAACTGACCTGGGAATAACTATGCTTAACATCATCACGGGTATGTGTGGCTAAGGGTTTGATGTTTTTTTCCGACCCTGCTATATTTGTGTTCGTAATTTGAATATTGTGTTTGTCCGTCTTTTGGCATGTTCAGTTTGAACTGGTATTCATGTGTATGTTTTATTAATGCATCAAATAAATGTTATATGTATTATGTAAATGTTTTGTTACCATGCACAGTGATAACTCCATATTTTAACTAAAAGAGAAGTAATTCGTGTCTTAACTAATCACTGGCTACAGTAATATCAGCAAAAAGTAAAATAACTAAAAAGGAATTTGTATGAAATTTTAAAACAAAGAAAATAACAGGACTAAAGAGTATATATATATATGGACGATCTGTTCTGATAAATATTTGGCACGGCAACCCATTATTGGTGGCAGTGGTTAGGATCATGTGCAGGGCAATTATTATATAGTTTATGCATGTTATTTTACTTTTTTTTTATGTCTGTTGATATTGTTTACGGTTTTAATGTCTTTTTTGTGGAGTGTTATTCTTATGCACCATAGCTATCATGTTCGTGTATGCAATCTACATTTTGTGCAGCGTTTGATTTTTTTCCGATAATGATGTGAAGTGTAAAGTGAACATTCGTCTAGTACTGTACTTTAAATCAATTAATAGACCAAAATGGAAACAGCAACCGGTACCTCGACAGAACGAGAAGAGGAGCAAACTTCGGGTTCTGATGATTTGTCTAGTTTGAAGGAGATTTTACAAGCTTAAATCCTAAAATTGACATTTTTCACATTCCGATCCAAGTGGGGGCACAAGGCATTTAGAATCAGCAACAACAATAGATTAATGACAAAATAAAAGAGGAGCTTGGAATTATCAGTTCCTTCTTCGGGATTATGATGCCGACCATCCCAGTTGACTGCAACCAACTAAGATGTAAAAGCGACTACAGAGATTGAGGCTGCTTTTGCGACTACTGTCATCCCTATGGGTCAGCCTCTTCCATTAAACCAGGTAGGTGATTCCATTATTCCACCTATAGATGGTATACTCCTCTTACAAATGTGCCTGTCATTCTCATCTGGAACATCAGGAACCCAATTGGTTATTGAGCAGAACTCACAGTCATCTGCAATGAGGGCTTAGAGTTCAATTTTCTCAGGGTTTGGTAGGCAGGGCGAAGACCATTTACCAAGAAATGGCCTTCAACCTCCTCAGCATGGTTCCTAATGAACTGTTCCTTGTCCCTTCTCAGCAGTGTCCGAGCCCTACGCACCAAAGAAAAGCGCAAGTCCTGATTCAGCTGAGCCATGCAACACACTTCAGTGGCCTTCAGTGTCTCCAATCAAATGAAACCCTGCCTTGCCCTCGGGCATTCGCCAATGGACTCCTGCATTGCTTCGAGTGTTTTGCGACTCCCACAGAGTAACTGGGTTCGTCAGGCTCTCAAGTTCTGTGAATCGATCAGAGACTGAAGTGGCAAATCTTCGGGCATACTCCTCCCCCTCAGTTTGTGCAAGTGAAACACCCTAGAGTAGCCACTGGAGGGATGAGGAATTTTGAAGGGAACATGCAAGGTAGCCACTACCAGCCTATGGTCAATGCCACAGAAATTGGCACTCCAGTAAACCCTGCAATTCTGAAGGATCCTCCAGTGAGTTCTAACAAGAATGTGGTCAATCTCCTTGGCCACAGTACCCATACCGGTATACCATGTCCAGCGATGCCGGTTGGAGTGCTCATACCAGGAGCCAGAAAATCCTCCATCTCTGGGACCTAGCAAAGTCCCAGAGAAGGCTGTTCTTACTTCTTACTTCAGTCCCCAAGGGCCATGGGGACTGACAGACTTCTCGTAGCCAGCTCGATCACTGCCGGATACCGCATTGAAGTCGCCCACAAAAATGCAAATGTCTGCCACAGATGTGAGTTTGGCATAAAACACTTCTTTCACATCAAGTTTACAAATATCGGTAGGAGCATACACAACAATAACTGCCGGGTACCGCATTGAAGTCGCCCACAAAAAATGCGAATGTCTGCCACAGATGTGAGTTTGGCATAGAACGCTTCTTTCACATCGAGTTTGCAAACATCAATAGGAGCATACACAACAATGAGAGACACGAAGCCAAAAGTATGCTTCAGTCTCACTGTCATAATATGCTCATCAACCGGTGATACCTCTACTACCGAGGGTTGAAGTCGGCTGGAGATGGCTATGACAACTCCCTGGAGATGATGACCATCGCCATGGCCCGACCAGTAGTAGGTGTAGCCACCCATACAGATCGTGCTGCTGCCAGCTCTTCTAACCTCCAAGAAGGCACCCACCTCAACTCCTAACCCTTTCAGTTCTCTCAATAGCAGGGGTAACCACTCGTCCTGCTGCAAAGATGGGATATTCCAATCACCTACACAGATAGCTCACCCAAGGATAAGCCTCAGGTGGTCGCTCCGGTTGGACATCACTTCTGCCCCATATAAAGGGCAGCGGCAGGTTGTGGGGCCCAAAATCCACCTGTGGGGTTCCCTTGGGCTTTGCCCCACAGGCCTCATACTGGAATGGCGCCGTCAGCGAGCAGGCAGGACAAATAACTCCCATCCAATGGGACCTTCAGGCTACCCCCCCCTAACGGGAGCTGCCTTGCTGTGGTGGGGGGGCTTGAGATCTCAACGATCTGGTGAGCCGGACGAGAGGGATACTCATACCTATGAGAGGTAATGGTTAGACCTATGAGAGGTAATGGTGCACCCACCCCTGGTTCATTCTATCTTATACCAGGGAGAACTCTCCCACGTCTGTTTGCCGTGTGTGGCGTCCCGCATTACTAGGAGACAGGAGTCCTGGAGGTTGAGGAATGCTGCACGCTGCACCCTGCAGCTAACAACACACCTCTTTGGTCGTCCATTCTGGTTAGACGGTGGCTTGATCAAGGCCCGGTCAAGTCAATCAGCTGGTCAATTATGGCTAGAGTCAAGCAGGTACTGTTCAGTCGGTAGTGCATAGGTCCTGTGACTGAAAAATTAACTTTCCATCAGTACTGTAATAGTGGCTGCGTATATTTCTTCCCTACCCTGTGGCTGTTGGGAGATTTTGAGGCCCAACTATAGCTTCCCTTCATTGGACTCCACTGTGGGTGGGTGGGGTGAGGAAATGAAGAATATTCATTTGTATGATTTCTACAAATTTACAAAAAATCTCTCTCTCTCGCATGTGACATTCCCTCTGGAACGTCACATGCTGTCACTCTGGAACCTTTCCAGCTTCCAAAGGGCAATAATGGGAATTGTAATGGTTCCCGGGCTCCTAAGCCAGGTTAGAATGAGAGAAGTCCTCCTCAATCCATTAAGGAAATCTTACCTGGTAAATATGAACATATCTCATATAGTAAGTACCTAGTAGTAAAGACCATTGATGGTGTATCAGTCATGGATCTTGATATTTTTGAAGTACATCAGAAAATAGTTGAGGTGTGCCAATGTGATCCTCGCATCACCCCACAGTGAGATGGTAGCTTGATAGTTGAGGTTTCGTCACCAGATAAGAGTGACTGTCTGCGTGCGATATGCGACATTCCTGGGGCTCAAGTTTCATGTTCTCCTCACAAAACACTTAATCAGTGTAAGGGCATTGTCTTTTCCCGAGACCTGATGAGGTATTCTGAGGAGAAACTGTTAGAGGAACTAAAGAATTTTAATGTCATGGCAGTAAAACGTTTTAAGAAGAAAGTTGATGGTTTGGAACATAAAGCCATATGTGCCCAACCCTATATGGTGCTTCTACTGCCAGGGTTATGGGCATGGAGCCAACTTTTGCCGTTTTAAAGAAATTGGTCAACCAAGAGTGTGTGTAAAGTGTGGTACAACAGGTCATCAAGGAGATGACAACTACCAAGGCCCAATATGCTGTTATCACTGCAAAGAAGCTCATGAAGCTTCTTCAAAGCAATGTAACAGGTACAAACTTGAAAAAAGAAGTATTAATAATAAGGATCAAGGAGAAAGTTAATTTTTCAGAGGCAAAGCGACGTGCCGGTGTGCTGTTTGCACAGACAGGTAAGTCCTTTGCTTCAGTTCTAGCCCATCCTCCTTCCTGCCAACACTTGCCCTCCAATACTTCTTCCACCATACACTCTGCCACTACCTTTAAACGTCAGTCCTCAATTGCTTAAACTACCTCTGGTGAGTTGTTCCACCAGAAACAGAGTAGGAGTGAGGGGTCTATTGAGGAGACTCCTTCCAAAGTAATGTCTTTGGAGCCATCAGTTAAGGCTCCAGAGGCTTCAACAATGACAGCTCTAGCTGCCACCACATCCACACGGGCCTCCGCTACTAGGCAGAATGCCCCTGAAGCAAAGGCTCAGATACGCCCTTTGCCCAGGCAAAGGAATCCTGAGCCGTTCAAAAGACTCAGAATGGGGTCTTTGGAGCCGTCAGGCAGGGCTCCAAGGACCTCAACAGTGACATGTCCAGCTGTCACCACATCCACAGGGGCCTCTGCTGCTAGGCAGATTGCCCCTGAAGCAAAGGCTCAGGTCTGTCCTCTGCCCAGGCAATGAAATCCTGAGTCTGTCCAAAGGAAGCCTGTGGAAACTAGTTCCACAGGTAACCAACCCTTCAAAAGGTACTACCAACATCCTGGAAAGGAACAGCCTAAAGGTGTGGGGCAAATCTTGACCACAGGTGCTGCCAAATACCTTATAAAGAGGAAGTTTGAAGAACTGGATACGCTAATCCAATGGAACTGTCAGGGAATTCATGCAAAATGGGAAAAACTGCAACATCTGATAGCTTCATGTAACCCAGTTTGTGTATGCCTACAAGATATTATGAACAGGGAAAATTGTACAATCTCCCTGAGAGGATTCCAACCTCATGGAGGAGTAGCAGTAATGGTACATCAGGATATTCCCTTTCAGGCCATCCACCTGCAGAAAACACTGCAGGTGAAGGCTGTGAGAATAAGCTTGACATGGCCTTACACTGTTGCGTCATTTACCTTCCTCCACATAATCTCAACATAGATGATTTGGAAGATCTACTTGGGCAGTTGCCACATCCATTTCTACTCTTGGGAAATTTCAATGGTCGGTATCACTTTTGGGGAGACACTTTTTTTGCAAACCCTTGAGGAAGAGCCTTGGAGTCCTTGTTCTTAAGAGTAGATGCAGTATTACTGAACAGACACACTCTTATACATTTCCAAATTCAAACTGGGACATTCTCCAATATAGACCTGTCAATTGGTTCACCCGATTCCCAGTTGAATTTCACTTGACAGGTCATGGAAGACTGACATGGAAGCGCCCACTTTCCAATACTTTTGGAAGAGGTGAATGGTATTCCAGCCAGTGCAGAGATGGCAAGGATCTGTGAATGATTTCCAATGTGTTCAAGATGCTATTAATCACTTCACATCACGAATTTACCTTGCAGCAGAAGCATCCATTCCTAAAAATAGCGGGCAGTACCATCGACCTCTGGTACCGTGGTGGTCTGATGAATGCCAACAAGCTATCAGAGCAACAGAGTATGCATTGAAGCAGTAGAAACGATGCCCCAGTGATGTAGCCTTGATACATTACAAAAGGACCCGAGCCAAGGCCATGCGAGTGCTACAGGAGGCTAGACGGACATCGTGGAGACAGTATGTCTCTCGATTAACTCTGGGACATCCTTAGCATGGATATGGAAAAGGTGCGTAAGATCATTGGAAAGAGCACATTCATGTCACCAACTGCTCTGAAGATAGATGGCATAATCATCACAGACAAAAAAGATGTTGCAAATAAATACATGGCAGAGATATCCTCTGGAACATCTTAGACTGCCCAATGTTCCACTCTTTGGGCTGAACAGGAACAACACTCATTGTTGTTCTTTAGTAGGATTGCAGCAGAACTTCCATACAACTTGCCATTTTGTGCAGGGAGATAACCGTGATACCAATGATATCTCATTTACCGGAGAGCTCCCAGAAGTTCCTGTTGGATCTATTCAATAGGATCTATAGGGTGGGTACAGTGCCATCCACATGGAAAGAGGCTATAATCATTCCTGTTTCTAAACCTGGCAAGGATGCTTCCACACCAGGAAATTAAAGACCAATTTCTCTCACCAACTGCATCTACAAGCTGATGGAGAAAATGGTAAACTTGAGGTTGACATGGCTGCTAGGAAAAGAAAACGTGCTGACCCCCTATCAATATGGGTTTAGAAAATTGAGATCGACCACAGATGCACTTGAGGATAGAAACTGCTATACAGAATTCCTTCACACAGCGATGTCACATGTTATCAGAATTCTTTGACCTTGAAAAAAACTAACGATACTACTTGGAAGCATGGCATACTCTTGAAGCTGTATGACATTGGTTTAAGAGGAGAATTACCTACCTTCATACAAAACTTCCTTGCTAACAGGAAGTTTAGAGTATGGGTGGGAAACAGTTTCTCTAACCTGGAAGATCAGCTGGAAGGGGTCCCACAAGGAAGTGTCTTAAGTATGACCTGTTTGCCATTGCTATAAATGACATCGTAAAGTTGTTCCAAGTGCTGTCTCGTGTAATCTGTATGTGGATGACTGCTAAGGAGGAAGAGGCCGCACAACGTTTCTGCAGCTTTACTGAGCGCTTATTTGTAGTCAGCTTGCCTATGGATGTGAGGTTTATTCATCTGCAACTCCCACTCTTCTCCGGATGTTGGACTCAGTTCATATTGAAGTTCTCAGAATCTGTACAGGGGCTTTCAGATCTTCACCTGTGGACTTCCTGTATGCTGAGAGTGGAGAACCACCTCCTTCATTACACCAGTACTACATGAACCTGATGTACCACGAGACTACAAAAGATTTCGGGATCTCCTACATCCAGATGGGTTGAGGATAGCCAATCCTATGGTTAGGAGAATGAGGAATCTTGTGGAAGATCTTATTTAAATCTCACTAAGGTTCTGGCTGTTGGAATTCCTCAATTCTCCCCTATGATTTAATCAAGTCGAGCTGGATTTGGTCAGAATTGGGAAAGGGGAGAGATCCGAAACAGAAGTCAGAGATTTCTTCAGCACATTTCATGTACCAAGGATTAGATGCAATATATACAGATGGTTCGAAATTGAAAATGGTGTAGGCTTACAGCAGTGAGCAGAAGGAAGACTGTATTTGGCAGTCTTCTCTAGAAGCCTCGATCTTCACTGCAGAGTTAAATGCCATCCTTGCAGCAGTTAAGATGACTAGAGATCTTATGGATCATTCTATTGTAATATTTGTGACTCTCTTAGTGCCTCGCAAGCAATCAAGAGTTTAAACTCATCACATCCAGTAGTGAGGGAGGTTCAATATTGGCTTGCACTGATGTCAACAAGTAAAAAGATAACTCTATGTTCGGTGCCAGTGCATGTTGGTATCAGTGGTAATGAGCGAGCTGATCAGAAGGCCAAGGCAGCTGCAACTCAGCCCTGTGATGCTCGTTTTTCTCTTCCACCCCACCGACCGGAAACCTAGCATCAGGTTTTGTCTTCGTGATAAATGGAAGGAACAATGGAGGCATACCTCTAGAAACAAACTGCAAGAGATTAGAGATGACCTTGGCAGCTGGGTGACCAGCATCCATCCCAACCGAGAAGTAGAAGTTGCATTAACAAGACTAAGAATCGGGCAAACAAGACTCACAAAACAAGAATGGCTAAAAGTGAAACACTTTGTGAGGGATGCCAAGAGCCATTAATGGTCGCACATGTAGTGGAAAGATGTGCAACATTCTCAGACCAAAGACGTATGTACTCGTCTCCCCCATGTACTCTGAAAAATGTACTGGGGGGGGATGGATTATTTCAATAAAATTTAATTATGCGTGTTGTATATGTAATAATTTTATACACTTGAGCATAATATTTATGCTTTGATTTTTAATATATTTATTGTTATTGTAAGATATTTATTGATAGATTTTATAGTTTTGAATATTTTAATATTTCTATCTTACAAGGCATTCGCGCTAATGACCTCACTTGTTGACGCGGCAGATAATTTGAAATAATCAAACAGTCAGGCTGCCTCACATGCTGGATGGGAGGACAGCACCCTTCCCCCCAGCATATCCACTTATTAAAATGTTGCCAGTGAGTTTCCTGGGGGGGGGGGGGGGGAACTAACAATTCCCACCTCCCCCGAACTGCCCATTAACCCCATGGGGACTGAGGGGCAGGAGTTGCTATAGTGCTAGGGCATGTCCACACATGGGTGGGCCATGTACCTTTGTGGCCTCGTACTGCTCCGAGATCTCCCACAGTTTAGCCTGGGACTGCGAAGTGCCAGTTTCCATGGGTGGCCACAAGGAGGCACTGCAGAAGTCTCGATGACACAGAGGCTTTGAACTGGCAGGGGAGGCTAATGCAGAACTGCTCCATTTTTCGCACTGGGCTAGCCAGCAGTGGCAGCTGCAAGCAAGAAGACATTTAACTACTTAACACTATCATGGCTACCACACCATCACTTCACATCACCCTGAGCATGAAGCACCCACCCATTACATATACACACATATATATACATATATATACATATATATATACATATTAATACATATATATACATATATACACACACACACACACACACACATATATATATATATATATATATATATATATATATATATATATATATATATATATATATACTCTATACATATAAATATAAGCATATATGTATATATACATATACAGATACAGACACACACACATATATATGAGTAGGGGAGAGATGGACAAGTAGACTACCAGGACCCCTTCCGGGCATGACAGGATTTTATCTAATTACATCACGCATAATATGACCTTGTTACCTCGGTCAAGTGCGTTTCAGGTAGGTAATTGCCATGTGGTGAGCGCATCCCCAACATGTACTGAATGCTAATTGCTTTTAATGATCCTCAAATAAGTGTAAGTTATATAACCTATGACATGACCCATCAATAGTATCAATGAATAGCAATTTTTTCTGGATACGCCTGTCTAGCAGTAAATGACTCCGCGTCCTTAAGGATTAAATACCCACTTTCTATTCGGGTAATTGTCCTCTAAGTTTGTAGTAAGTGACTACAGGGTGTGATAATCCAAGTTTGCTGACTTAGCCAACTTACCACAATAGGTATAGGTAACCATAGTACAAGTAATCATAGGGTATTTTGTGTTGGTATGCGACTTCCAGAATTTCTCTTTCTTAACCATATTTGCACATATGTAATAAGTGACTTTTGTATGTGATAATTGTTCATAACGCATTTGAATAATGAATTTACTTGTGCACCAGTCAAGTGAATATATTGAAATTATCCCATTCAGCATGGTTGCCAAGAATACATCCCATACCTGCATCCCATACATATAAGTTCATTTTTTGTATTTACCTTGGTTAAGATATAGTTAAATGGTTATTGGAAGCCTTTTCCTTTGCGTAGATGTAAAAAGTGTCTTATCCTTGTGATAATTGTTCATAATGCATCTGAATAAGAAATTTACTTGTGCACCTGGCAAATGAATATATTGAAATCAACTATTGTGCACAATCACTTGTAAACATTATTAGGTACCTAAATCAAAGGATCATAAAACTCGAACATATATCTTACAAAGATTATGAAAAGAATATATTTACTCTGATAGTTATTAGTATTCTAAGTCAATAACTAAGTAACATGGGGTGAGGGGATTAATAGACATACCTCATATTGAACCGAGCCAGAAACTTAACCTCCCTTATTTCCACCTCTACCTATGCCGCTCACCAATAATGCGAATCCCCCCAAAAAAACTTCCCTATGCTCCTATATACAAATTATGTAACCGTTGTGTAACATTACACTTCAATTTATATGTTACTGAGTATTTAACAAGAAATAACACAAACTATATGGATGCTATTACTCCCTGCAGACTTCTACAAATACTATGCTATTCCTGCAAGGCTGGAAGCGCACACAGGCACTAAATCAAATTGTAACTGTAGTGGATAAATCAAACTCCTAGAGTTAGAGATGTTGGTTTGGTAGCGTGTTACTCAACTACAGGTAATATCCATGTGGGTTTGGATTATTTTGAGGATAACTCTCGGGTGATTTGAAAGTGATCCCATAGTCACAATAAAAAGAACAATAAAATAACATCACCAATACACAAGATAACACACCATACACTTACTTGAAACAACAGAGACAACCCGCCTGCACGAGAAGCACCAGCTAAAAACTAAAAGCCAGCTAAAAATTCAACGGTCTGTCACCAAGATAAAAAACCTCTCTCTCTCTGACCGACCTGGCTTGACCTTTTATACTGGGGGCTTCCCGCGCTTGGTGATGTTTTTACCCATGATGCAGTTCATTTAATTTACTAAATAGTGTATGGTGTGTTTGAAATAACTTTAAATATACATAAAATAAAAAGAACAATAAAACTATACAAAAAATGGGCACATAAAATAAATTAAAAACAGGAAAGTACGAAAAAGAGAAAAAAGGGATCCGTGAGGGAAAACGGAAACACAAAGAGAAAAACAGAGAGAAACACACAACTAAGGTGAATTAGTCGAAGGCAAAAAGGCAAGAACAAGACAAGGTAAGTATAGAATATAAGGTAAGTAGTGTATAAGTAGCATTACGTGCAGTAGAAATAGTGTAGATGTAGATCACGGACCAATGGGAAAGGTAAGTCAGAGGATATAAAACCCAGTTCATTCTTATTAAAAAAAACACACACACAGACAAACCAGGAAAACAGCTAAGCCACGTCATCTTGCAGGGCGAAGGAGTCCGTAGAGTTGCTGTACAGATTCGTGAACGTCAGGGGAACAGGCGGCCCGAAAGCCTGCGGGGTGATCCGCCTGAAGCCAGGGGAAATTCTGTAATCTCTGTGAAATGCTTCCCTCATCCTCCGATATAAAAGGAGGTAATCTGTCTGCCTGCACTTAAGTATCACCTCTTCAGTGAAAGTGCTCACCATGCCTCGAACTGATTGCTTCTGCTAATACTGCGGCCAAAAGCTGACCGAAAATCACCTTTGCTTGCTCTGCTCCAAGTGTAATCTTCACATCTCCACAGCAAGACTGCATCAATACAAATAATGCTATTGCTAAGGTGCTAAGATCCTTCCTCAAAAATCCTCCCCTTTAAGGTATGCAGTTAATAAGTGTGCGAGCTAAGACCCCTTTCATTCACCTGCACTAAGGCCAACCTCTCCCGTTGACATCTGGTGACAGTGATGCTCCCAACTCTCTCATTGATATCTGGTGACAGCGGAGCTCATTGATATCTGATGGCAACGGTGTTCAAGAACATCACAACCAAGTTAATTCACCAACTACCCTGCGATTCCACGCTCCTTGCCGACGACTGTTGCCGATCCACGCTATCCGCCGACAAGGCACTCCTGTCGAAGTGCCTCCTCGCCTCCTTCAACGCCCAACCATCGCTACGAATTCCTATCCTAATCTACGCCTACCCGCGTCCTGTCTGCCCCACTACTTCGTGCTGACCACTCACGTCTGTGCTACCCTCCTGACGAGGTCGCTGACGATATGTTCCCACTTTACACTTTACGCTGCCACCTTCGCCAGTCCGTCCTACCTGCCTCGCCAATTCTTCGCGAACCCTCGTCAGCAGAACTATGGAGCCATCGTTCCATTTAGCACCGCCAATACTTACCCGCTACTATTAAAAGTCAATGCGGTGAAACACGACACTGGAAACATCCGAGACATAAAATATATTAAGGTATTAGTGAGTAGATTGATTATGTTCAGTAAAAACAGAACCCCTAACTTTGTTTTTTTCTAGAACCTTCCTTATTTTGTATTTCATCAATTTCAATCTTATTTTTGCATTTTCATGTTTTTTATCGTGCATGGACTTGATTTAGAGTAGTTTAATTGAGTTTTACACTAGTCTTTCGTTGGGTTAATGGGTTTTATTGCTTCTTGTTTTCTTTAATTTGATTTTAAGTTACTTTTGCCGATTTTGACATCTTTGTTTTACGTAAACCAGAGCCATATCACGAGTGACTTTTAATTATAAATGCAACACCTATGATGGACATCTATTAGGCCTAAATTAAATAAGGAAAAGGGGTATACGCTACCACTTCACGTCCTTTTCAGTGATCAGAGAGGATACGAAATATGGAAACAGTTTTCGATGAAACGTGGCAAAGAAGTCCGTAGAGTATATATGCATAGCCAAATAGCAACGCATTGCAGACGCCATGCTTTATATAGGCTTACACAGTTATCACTGCAAATTAATTTTAAGCTCGGCTTATGCCGTAAACGAAGGAATTCTGCGCCCGCTGCACCGAGAATTTCGCCCAATTACACCCACAAGATTCACATGCCCGAGACCCGCACGGTTAAAATTAATTTCAGGCTCAGCTGCCTAGTGTTCGAGGTATAAATACTTGCCTATTAAGCTCGAAGATTTGGAATTCTTGTCCAAATATTTTTTTTCTTTACAATATGATGGTACTCTACTGAACAAATTAACACCTCCCCAATTAACATGCTACCCTTCTTATAACAATATTTTCTTCTTAAGCTCTCCTTTTTTTGGCATCTTACTAAGGTGATCGACAAACATGTTGTCCTCCCCTTAGCCCTTTTACTGGCCTGGTACACTTATATTTCAGCCTCTGAAGACGATGTGACCCTCCTTGTTACTAAATGTTGCACCGCAGTGCGAACCTCCGCTGGCACATGATGACTCTGGCGACCATCGGATCACCAAGACTCATCTGTGGACGTCGAGCAGAACCTGCATCCCTATGCGTTACTGCAGTATTTCAAGTGTTGCAGACGGCTCGAGGACGACCCTTTATGAGCGTTGAAAACAGCACACATAGCAGGACCGGATGGACCGTTTCACACCTCCGTCCTCAACAGCTGCCTGTTTCCTTGGGCGGATGCAGGTGCCCTGCCCTGATTTCTCTTTTTGGCACTTCTGCGACGTAAGTAAACATCCGCCCTAGAAGAGAGCCACCGCATAAAAGGACACGTCTCATCAGCCGGAGAGGGGAGAGAGACAAGGGAGACAGACCAAGCCACACAGGATCCAACGCTACCATCTCATCCTCGAGATACGGAGGATACGGAGGTCTCTTGGCGGTATCACAACAATATGCCAGCAAGCTAAGACCCCTTTCATTCCTCCACAAGGCAACTCTCGCATTGACAATACATTATATATATATATATATATATATATATATATATATATATATCTATATATATTTGTATGTGTGTGTGTGTGTGTGTATTATGTGTGTAGTGTGTGTGTGTATGTGTGTGTGTGTGTGTGTGTGTGTGTGTATAATATATATAATGTATATATGTACATACACAAACACCACACACACACACACACACACACACACATACACACACACACACACACACACACACACATACACACACACACACACACACACACACACACACACACACAGTCGAAATTCATATGCACACACTAGATGAGATGCTATAGCATCCAGCCAACCTGCCTGCGCTTCTACTGATGTGGAAGGCTGCCAGGCAAATATTAATCATAGAAATTTGCATGACTACACATAGTACGTTTCTTTTTGCATTTCGTCTAGTCGGTAGAAAAAAAAAAAATAAATAAATGAAAAAAAATATATATATTTTTATTTATATAAATAAATAAACAAATATATATATATATATATATATATATATATATATATATATATAAACACCAACACACACACACACACACACACACACACACACACACACACACACACACACACACACACACACACACACACACACACACACACACTCAAAATTCATATGCACACACTAGATGAGATGCTATAGCATCCAGCCAAACTACCTGCGCTTCTACTGATGTGGAAGGCTGCCAGGCAAATATTGATCATAGAAATTTGCATGACTACACATAGTACGTTTCTTTTTGCATTTTGTCTAGTCGGTAGAAAAAAAAAAAAAAAAAAAAAAAAAAAAATATATATATATATATATATATTTATATATTTATTTAAATAGATAAATAAACAAATAAATATATGTATATATATAAATATATATGTATATATATAAATATATAAATATATATATATATATATATATAGTAGTAGGAAAGACGACAGAACGCTGCACATTCAAATACGTACATGACAGAACGCTGCACATTCATATACGTACATGACAGAACGCTGCACATTCATGTACGTACATGAATGTGAAAGTAGGTCAGTGACCGTGACGTAATCAGTAACCTTGACTAAACCGCAAACCGCAACCAATGTCCACAACAACATAATCAATACCCGGAAATCATTAACCTACTTTCACATGTGCATTTTATGTTCGTACATGATGCCTCATAAGAGAAATAATGAAACAAATGATGTACTACAGACGAGTATCCCCTCCAATGCAGGTGACCGGTGACATAGATTAATGATCACAGCGTAACCACACAACCTTATCGAGAGTGAAAGCAGGATAATGTAGGTGGACAAAATCGAACACCCTCACACACGTACATGAATGTGAAAGTAGGTCAGTGACCGTGACGTAATCAGTGACCTTGACGAAACCACAAACCGCAAACCGCAACAATGTCACAACAACATAATCAATACCGGAATCATTAACTACTTTCACATATGCATTTTATGTTTCTTATATGAATGCATCATAAGGAAATAATGAAACAAATGATGAGTACAGACGAGTATCCCCTCCAATGCAGGTGACAGGTGACATAGATTAATGATCAGAGCGTAACACAAACCTTATCGAGAGTGAAAGCAGGTTAATGATCACGAGGCAACACTAGACCATAGCTAGCGATGGCTATCGCCAACACCTTACGGTTGAAAATGGTGCATCATAACGAAAGATGACCACTGAAAGTGATTAACTAATCAATATCCGTATCCAAAATCATTACATCATAACCAGTGATGTACAGACGAGGATCTCCTCAAGCAGGTTGACATAGATTAATGATCACAAAACCTGTCGAGAGTGAAAGCAGGCTAAGATCACGAGGTAACCACTAAACCATAGCTAACGATGGCTAACATACATACTTACAGTCCAAAATAGTACATCATAACAGAAAGATGACCAATATCCGTAAACCGAAATCATTACCGTAGCAGATGCTACAGATGGACTCACCCCGGCTCCTCCACCCACACCGCAATATTCACCATGTTTAAACTTGTACGAGATCAGAAGATTAATTCTGTTACAGACGAGGGAAACCATCTCTCCTAATGACTGAAATTGTTAAAATCAATAATAAATAGGTCACACAGGTCTGCTAATGACCGATAATTTTTCTGCTCCTCTCTCACTGTACCAGAGATAAGAATACAATTAAGTGTAAAGGATTATAAAACTCGTTATACAATATATGCTTTTATTTTTGATTGTATAAACACTATACAATGCGCTCGCACACACACACACACACACACACACACACACACACACACACACACACACACACACACACACACACACCACCACCACCACCACCCTCTTCCATACCCTCCCACCACCACCCCACAATATTCACCATGTTTAAACTTGTACCTGGATCGAGAATTGACCCTGTTACAGATGAATGATCATCCCTCCTAATTAATCATAATCCATAAATGTCCCTCTAATGATGTCTAATACACACACCTAAAGGGTTCCTCTCACCCTCCCCTCCTCCTCTCCAAACCAACCCTCCTCCCCTTCCTACCGCCCCTGCCCCACATTCCTCCATACCCAAAACAATAATAGTCAGAAAAAGTAGCAAACAAAACAAATCACAGTCTTACTTAAGGAGATAATACAGTCCTGCACTGAAGTGCGAGTGATCACCCCTCCTAATGAATGATGCAATCATAATCCAACCCGATGCCAGGTGTCACTGATGACTCACCTCCTCACCACCCCCTCTCCCCTCCACACCCGTCCCCGCAATATTCATCGTGTTTGAACTTGTACCCGGATCGAGAATTGACCCTGTTACAGACGAGTGACCACCCCTCCTAATGAATGAAACTGTCATAATCAATAACCCTAACAAGGTCTTCATATATGCTTTTAGTACAAACAAACAGACACAAATACAAATCATATCGCCCCGAATTTCATATTTCGTGCGGTTTTACTTCCCCGCGCGCGCATCCGCGTCGGTGATGAGTGCGGCGCGTGCGGGAAATAGAGTCCCTCGTCTAGGCTGCGGTCAACATTACAGGGAGAAATATTCTCTGACGACGAAGAAGACGCTGATAACGTAGGCAGTTTACATGCTGAATGATTATAATGTAACCGCCAAGTAAAAGTTTTGTTAACAAGGCATTGTGAGGAGTGCCATTGGCGGTCGCACATTTAGTGTGAAAATGTACAGCATTCTCAGACGTATGTACTTGTCTCGCTGGACAATGTATTGGAGGATTGGGTATATTTCTTCTTTAATAACAAGGTTAGATGGTGCTTTTATGCAAAAAATACATATATTGATACCATTGGTAAGCATTATTTGTCATTTAAGAATAAAAATTACACTTTTACATAAGGAAATTTGGTAAATTACTAGCATGTAATGGCTCGGATACGGTTGCTAGTATTTATAAGCCTCTATCAGAATCTGAATGCTCCTTCCGACAGAGGTGACATGCCCGCAAGACAGCAAATCGTGCCCTGTTACCGTCGTATTTCTGTCTGCGAATGGGAAAAAATAAATAATTGCGAGGAAAGCGAGAAGCAAAACTTGAATGAATGATGGAATTATAAATTCTGACAAATTATCGCGGCAAATGTTTGTACTATGATGATTGTGTATTGCAGTCATACGAGTAATTATCTATTTTATACTACTAATGAAAGACATATTACTGTTTTATCAAATTTTATGTTTTCTTCGCAAGGAACCTCCAAGCTTGATATGGCTATAAGCACCACCAATTCCAAGTCAATCAATGTCAATACATATCTAGTGTTGTGTGAAGTTATGTTATAGCTCCAGTTATGATTATAATCACCATTTTTTACATCCTCGCGGTAAATACAGCATCGCGCTTAGTCGAGGGGAGGAGGAGCAGATTTAGGAGAAGGGTGAAGCCTCGGCAACAAGATATGGCATGTTTGATAGGGAGAACAGAGCGTGAGCTAGCGGAACGAGTGGGTGTGAAGAACGATATGCTACGAAGATCAGCAACCGAGGCGAGCATTTCTAAAACTTTCTAGCTATCTAGAACATGGGGGTTTACTTTGGTCAAATGATTGAAGGGGTGCGATTTCCATTGTAGATATTCATTAACTATGCAGTTCTTCACGAAAGGAGACGAGAAAAGTACTTCCATGGTGTCGCTCTATTGTTCGCCTCTTCCTCACTTCGCACGTCCATTAATGGTTTTACTATGACGGTGAAGTCATTATCTCGTGACAAGCAGAGGTATTCCCTGATACCTGTCTGTGGTCGTCCGTTATCTGGATATTGCCTGGAGAATTGTCAGAGTTTAGGAAGGCATCTTTAGATAAATAAGACTTTTTGTTAAAGATGATAGCAATGCTATAACATTTTAACACTTACCATATATTTCCCAAGTCTGAAAAACTGCTCAGTTCATATACATTTACTTCAATAATCACCCTTGTATTTGAAAAAAAGGGCATTTTGCTTTCTCTAAGTTATAAAAAGAAGCTTTTCCCTCCCTTATTATGAGGTAATGCGAATATTTTTTTCTCCTAAACGAATGCTTTTTTACTTGTCATTTAGAAAAATATTGCTTCGGTTGCGGCTTTTTCCCCTTAGGACTGTGATTTTCAACCCTTTCTCTATAACTTACTCCTCGACTGTATGTTGCTCGTCATATACCCTTTACTGCCACGTAAAACAAGAATATCTAATGTAGACACACAACAAGAAAGCACCTTTATAGATAACTCGGTTTTAGAAAAGAAAAAAGAAAAAAAAAAACGCATCAGTTGGAAAATCACATGCTGTCTGCTAAGATCCATCGCATCGAGGGTGTCACTAATATTTTTTTTTTTTTTTTTACTCACAGGGGTAAACATATCCTTGGTCAAAAAATCTCTGCTTTAGGCGAATTTGACTTTGTCATTGTCCAATACACGTACAATTATAAAAGCTTTATAACATGGGGGGTTATATTATTTTACCTCTTTTTTTATATCTTATAAAAGTTTTTGTTTTTGATAAAGACATAGTTGTTAAAAGGGAAAAATAATCAAGTGAAAGCCTTCTTGTTATACAGGTGTTTTGATTTTTGAAGATAAAAATAGTTTATAGGGGCCTTAAATGTTTTCGCTACTACAACAACTAGGGACATAGTGAAAAATCATAGGCAAAGGATGTTAAGATATATATATTTTTTTCATTTGGTATGACTTTGTATTAAGATATTCAGAAAATATTAAAGAGATCGAGTGTCAAGTTTTATTCAGTGCCAACGTAAAAAATATTTTTCTCTTTGTATAGGGAGATTTGAGAAAATATATGCATGTGTTACTTAAAAAGCGGTGGCTGAATGTACGTTTCCCGATAAAGTAAATCACCATAGACCGGCGGTGAGGTGATCGTCTCTTAAAGATAACAACTTATCTAGCTCCATCTCTTGCTGCATATTTGTAGAAAGGCAATGACAGGGGAAATCGAGAAGTAAAGTTTGGTTGAATTATACCATTTGGCAAGGTTATTTGTGTCCTTTTATAATATTTTTCCCGTTCTTGTAGGAGACAAAAAAAACATATTTGCTAGATAAATGAAACTACAATCGCCGTAGTCCGACTTAAAGATAGCAACTTATCTAGCCCCGTCTCTTATAGCATGTTTGTAGACTGGTGAGAAAGACCATGGCAGGGAATCGAGAAGTAAAGTTTTAGTTGGATTATTTTCCGTCGGCAAGGTTATTTGTGTCTTTTTACAATATTTTTCCCGTTCTTGTAGGAGACAAAACAGCATATTTGCTAGATGAATGAAACTATAGTAACCAACATTAGTGGTTACCATTGCATAGTTCCTTTTCTTCGTATATACTTGTGGGGAGGTACTATAGACAATTTTGTGGAGGGGGAGTAAATTACTGAAAAGCTAGTCCACCTTCTGTTCTAATTCCTCTTTTTCTTATATCATCATAAACAGAGGATCCCTAATCAGTGTTTACCCTGGTCTTTTTATATCAGAAGAGAATGCACTGTATTGGCGTACACAGAGTTATACATATGGCAAAGCTGAACATATTTCCTAGTTTGCATTGTAGATTGTACAAAACTGAGAGTTGAGGCGGGAACATTTTAGGAAATATACCGCATTGCCCCTTGAGGTTAATTAGCAAAACATAACTGGTTCAGCACGTGGGGACAGGTGGTGATCCTAGTTGGTAGATAATTAACTGTTCAGACGGAAATAGGATGGGGAAACCCGTCTTTGGTCTCGCGCAGATGCGTTGAAAACCCTATTAACACTCTCTAAATAGAATAAAACCGGTGACTTTTCAACCTGTTAGGTAATTAAACTGTTGTATAAGCCTGAAATTTTCAAAGGTATGAGATAGTGGTTATCGCATTTACATTTACACAGAAAATTTAAGCTTGTTATTTTTATTTTATTTGTATTATCACCTGTTAGGATGTGTGTTTGTGAAAGTCATAATAAAGACATTGAGTACAACAAGAGTTTCATGAACCTTTTGAGTGAATTGTATTTTTATTAGAAAGAGCCTTTGGGATGTAAGATAGCTTATCAATCGTCCGCGAAGTTAAGAAATTTCTGTTGTTATTCTTATTAGGGTTGCACCTGTTATATTATGATTAACCTGTTGTATAAGCCTGCAATTTTCAAACGTGCGTAGTGGTAGTTATCGCATTACATTTACACAAAAATATAAGCCTGTTATTTTTATCTTATTTGTGTTATCACCTGTTAGGACGCGTGTTTTGTGTTCTTGAAAGTCATATTAAAGGCATGTTGGGTACAACAAGAGTTTCATGATCCTTTTCACTGAATTGTATTTTATTAGAAGATACCTTTGGGATGTAAGAACGACTAGTATAACATGTTAAAAGAAGAGAGGAGTTCGCAAGTTTGTCAATCGTTCCCGCGAAGTTAAGAAATTTCTGTTGAGATATTCTTATTAGAGTTGCATCTTTGTTATATTATGCATTTGTAAACATTTGTAAAGATATTGATTATGGTCTTTGCAAGTATTTTTTTTTTATATATGCATATGGAGTGAGAAATGGATAGTGTTATATGCATATATTTTTGTCTTATATTTACGTACTGAGAACATTGTCAATCTTAGTAAGGGTTAAAATGGATTTCCTTTTCTTGGTTGGTTACACCTCAAGACGATAGTGCACCGTCACCGTCATTACCTCTGAATAAGAAGAAATGATCATATTATCATCCTCATTATGAAATTCGGGGCGATATGATTTGTATTTGTGTCTGTTTGTTTGTACTAAAAGCATATATGAAGACCTTGTTAGGGTTATTGATTATGACAGTTTCATTCATTAGGAGGGGTGGTCACTCGTCTGTAACAGGGTCAATTCTCGATCCGGGTACAAGTTCAAACACGATGAATATTGCGGGGACGGGTGTGGAGGGGAGAGGGGTGGTGAGGGAGGTGAGTCATCAGTGACACATGGCATCGGGTTGGATTATGATTGCATCATTCATTAGGAGGGGTGATCACTCGCACTTCAGTGCAGGACTGTATTATCTCCTTAAGTAAGACTTGTGATTTGTTTGTTTGCTACTTTTTCTGACTATTATTGTTTTGGGTATGGAGGAATGTGGGGCAGGGGCGGTAGGAAGGGGAGGAGGGTTGGTTTGGAGAGGAGGAGGGAGAGGGTGAGAGGAACCCTTTAGGTGTGTGTATAGACATCATTAGAGGGACATTTATGGATTATGATTAATTAGGAGGGATGATCATTCATCTGTAACAGGGTCAATTCTCGATCCAGGTACAAGTTTAAACATGGTGAATATTGCGGGGTGGTGGTGGGAGGGTATGGAAGAGGGTGGTGGTGGTGGTGGTGGTGTGTGTGTGTGTGTGTGTGTGTGTGTGGGTGTGTGTGTGTGTGTGTGTGTGTGTGTGTGTGTGTGTGTGTGTGTGGTGTGCGAGCGCATTGTATAGTGTTTATACAATCAAAAATAAAAGCATATATTGTATAACGAGTTTTTATAATCCTTTACACTTAATTGTATTCTTATCTCTGGTACAGTGAGAGAGGAGCAGAAATTATCGGTCATTAGCAGACCTGTGTGACCTATTTATTATTGATTTTAACAATTTCAGTCATTAGGAGAGATGGTTTCCCTCGTCTGTAACAGAATTAATTCTCGATCTCGGTACAAGTTTAAACATGGTGAATATTGCGGTGTGGGTGGGAGGAGCCGCGGGTGAGTCATCTGTAGCATCTGCCTACGGGTAATGATTTCGGTTACGGATATTGGTCATCTTTCTGTTATGATGTACTATTTTGGACTGTAAGGTATGTATGTTAGCCATCGTTAGCTATGGTTTAGTGGTTACCTCGTGATCATTAGCCTGCTTTCACTCTCGACAAGGTTTTGTGATCATTAATCTATGTCAACCTGCATTGGAGGAGATCCTCGTCTGTACATCACTGGTTATGAGTAATGATTTTGGATACGGATATTGATTAGTTAATCACTTTCAGTGGTCATCTTTCTGTTATGATGCACCATTTCAACGTAAGTGTGGGCGATAGCCATCGCTAGCTATGGTCTAGTGGTTGCCTCGTGATCATTAACCTGCTTCACTCTCGATAAGGTTGCGTGGTTACGCTCTGATCATTAATCTATGTCACCTGTCACCTGCATTGGAGGGATACTCGTCTGGTAGCTCATCATTTGTTTCATTTTTCTCTTATTATGCATCATATAAGAAACATAAAATGCATATGTGAAAGTAGGTTAATGATTTCCGGGTATTGATTATGTTGTTGTGGACATTGGTTGCGGTTTGCGGTTTTGTGGTTCGGTCAAGGTCACTGATTACGTCACGGTCACTGACCTACTTTCACATTCATGTACGTGTGTGAGGGTGTTCGATTTTGTCCACCTACATTATCCTGCTTTCACTCTCGATAAGGTTGTGTGGTTACGCTGTGATCATTAATCTATGTCACCGGTCACCTGCATTGGAGGGATACTCGTCTGTAGTACATCATTTGTTTCATTATTTCTTATGAGGCATCATGTACGAACATAAAATGCACATGTGAAAGTAGGTTAATGATTTCCGGGTATTGATTATGTTGTTGTGGACATTGGTTGCGGTTTGCGGTTTCGTCAAGGTTACTGATTACGTCACGGTCCTGACCTACTTTCACATCATGTACGTACATGAATGTGCAGCGTTCTGTCATGTACGTATATGAATGTGCAGCGTTCTGTCATGTACGTATTTGAATGTGCAGCGTTCTGTCGTATTTCCTACTACTTATATATATATATATATATATATATATATATATATATATATATATATATATATACCACAAAGAGCAACATGTATGATATTCTTAATGTAATCAGCAAGCGGTACTATTGTATCAAAAGGACACAATAGTAAGTAATAAAGAAAACTGTACGGCCTAGGTATCTTACATATTATGTAAAGATGATAGGAGTTTTGCTTCTAAAATTGTACATATTGTATGGTGTACTCCCAAGAGTAGGCTGGCCAGCGTTGACCTACTGCTACCTAGATAGTCACTAGCGTTGTGTCGGTTTTTCATGTTTCCCGTAGTTAGTACCGCATAAGCTCTAAGAAAATCTGTCGGATGTGTATAGAGATCGCATAGCGTGTTTTTGTATGAGAAAATTTTAATTTGGCTAATTAGTCGGCCTATCTAAGGAGGATATTCT
>NW_023659330.1:339318-371818 GCF_015228065.2 Penaeus monodon
TAAGAAGTTGTTTATTAACTTTTGCATGGTGTAGTTTCTCGTTATCTTTAGTTTTGCGGGCCTGTTGCTATCATATCATATCTCAACATATCCCCGTATTCCCCTCCCTCCCTCCCCCCCCCCCCTTTTGAGCTACAGAGTGTGGTCGGAGGAAGCACTACTGATATATGACCACGTTGATGGCAACGCCAGCGGTCACTGGGCGAGCGGCTGCACCAAGACCTTGGGCATGACTCCGATGTAGCAGAAGATGACCTCACCTCGCTCCCCCCATACTTCCTCCGAGAATGACCTAGCTTAGACAGTTCGTGACCAGAACTCGACGTGTCAAGTCCGTACTCAGCGGTCACCGTGTGCGGGGCATCGCGGCCCCGCGCAGCGCTTTACCCAGAGACATCGTCTCGTGTGTTCCCTTAGTGTTGTACTCTTATCAATAAAGAGTGAAGCCATCATACAACTATAACTACCCCTGCAGCCATTGTAATAGGGTTCTGTGCCCGTTATATCTGGTGGCAGCGTGGTCGCTGTGTCCTTTGGGCTCACAGCACGAACGCAAAACCTCCGAAGACAAGAAAAAACTGCTCAACCATTCCCGAAGACATGTCTAGACAAATCCACGTGAGTACACGCTTTGGGCTTTTTTCTTATTTCTTTTCCCTTCCTTCTCCCATAAATGTGTTAAGACCGTCGGTTTTTGTTGAGTAAAAGTGCTAAGTTACAGCAAATGGCACGTTCTCACACTATCCTTTTGACCTCAGATCGCATTACCGTGTGATCGCGGTATGTGGTCAACAAACATGAATATCGTTCGTTAGTTAAGTAGTTAATTCATTTCTATCGTTTTTAGAGATTTATGTTGTTTCAACTGCAACAAATTTAATGCATTCGTGATTTTATCTTATCACGAATATCACTTCATTTCATTCATCTTGCTCCTCCCCTTGCCCTGACCTGACTGCACCTTCACCCTTCCGGTTGTTGGGCCGTGGGAAGGGTCAATAGATGACCGCTTGTTTTTCCTGTCTCGAACCTGACCTCACTTTCTCTTTTTCTGGTTGGTTGCAACGTGGAAAGGGTCAAGAGAGGACCGCTCGTTTTTTCCCATAATTTTGGTTGTTGTTGTTTTGTTGACGCCTTGGGATTAACTGTAGCACCATTACATTGCTCATTGGTGACACATTCTATCAGCACTAGAACCAAGCTTGTAACGCGATTTTATTAAAGTATATTTTTTTGAGTATAACATAAGATCTCTCCACATATCATAGTGCACAGGATTGCCTGATATACCCCGGGGTAATAGATCTCTGCTCCGACGTTCGACAGTAGGTATAGGTAAAACCGAACTTATTTGTTCGATCGGCAACTTTCGAGTCCGTGTGACCCGCAGTTACGCCCGTTGATTAATGTAGGACTAATGTTTAAGCTAGAATCATTATTCGCTTATTAATCACACCCTTCTCACCCTCTTGAATTCGCTTGCATGTTTTGGGTAATTCCCAAGTGATTGTGTGATTCGTAGATACCATAGGAATGCCACGAGCGCCCATCACAGATATGCAGAAAAGAGCAGGTTATTTATAGATTTTCCTGACTTGGTTCGCTTCAAAGTAGGGCCTTTTGGGTATAAGATCCCCCTATCGATGAAGTCTAACATGCATAGCTAGACATGGCGACCTCGGCAGTTCAGATTTTCTGAACTTGAGAAGATTTGCTTGCTAAAATGCTTGCGAATTATTTTTTTTTTATGTCACCATCCATTAATGCGTACATTCTGTCGCATATCAATAGATGATGAATGCAATTGTGGTAGTTGAAATAATTTTATATACCTAGCATTGCTAATTTATCTCAATTTTGTAATATTGAACATTACTATTCGTGTTTGTGATTCATTCTCTGTGTGAGGTCACTCTCACTTTCACTCTCATTCACGCTCGCTGTCGCGCACACACACACACACACACACACACACACACACACACACACACACACACACACACTTATTCACTCACTCACTCACTCATCCACGCAGAACAAAAGACACTGAACCTTTTCATTAATATGGTTTGTTGCTGTCATAGTGCCAGCGAAAGATCTATAACGTATCTCTTTTGCCCAAAATTTTCTCAGTCGTGACGAGTGACTCGTACATGAAATTACATTTATTTCTTCACTTGTTCAAGTAAATCCTTGCGGATTGCCGTTGTCGTTTCCGTTATCTACTCTCATATCTATCAGAGACGGTTGGTAGTTCAAGCCAGGTCCATGTGGATCGCTACTGACGTCTCCCTCCCCTATTTTCTTCTTTACCTTTGTGAAAATAAAACACAAAGCTAAAAAAAAAGATGAAAATAAAGTTAAAAACGAACATTAAAAACCGCCAACTTAAATAAATAACCGACTAGTGGTACTTAACACCCCCTCTTCTCTGTTGCTTTTCTTTTTCTCTTACTATCTGGCCCTTACGTGTATGATCTGGTTCCCCGACTATTTATAGCAGTCAACACGGCACCGAAGGAGGACCCTGCTGCAGAACCAGCCTCCTTAGGATGCTGTGGGAAGGACGTCACTGGATAAACCTGCGGACTAGATGTTCGTCAGAGCAGGTATTAAGCCGTCCCATGATAATGCCGAGTTAGGCCTGGATGAGAACTACGAGTAAGTCTAGATGAATCCAAAGCCAAGGAGGACCTGTGCGAGACCTTCGAGAACGTGTGGACGTCGAGGACGGACAGATTACACCGAGGACCAGGAAGAAAAGGACGACAGGGACAAGCAGCCATGAAGATGCACCAAGAACAACGCACGCGAAAACGAGATGACCATCCAAAGTTAGGTCACCCTTGACACCTCGAGGGCGAGGTGTGAGTAGGAGGCCGAGCAATGTACGATGTAGTAGACGGGACCGGTGACCTCACCTCACTCCCCCCATACTTCCTCCAGCTGCTTCAGTCCCTTCCGGCAGCTGGGACGCTCACTACTTAAACCGAGAATGACCTAGCTTAGACAGTTCGTGACCAGAGCTCGACGTGTCAAGTCCGTGCTCAGCGGTCACTGTGTGCGGGTCATCGCAACCCAGCGCAGCACTTTACCAAGAGATATCGTCTCGTGTGTTCCCTTATTGTTGTACTCTTATCAATATAGAGTGAAGCCATCAGACAAATATAACTACCCCTGCAGCCATTTTAATAGGGTTCTGTACCCATTATACCGAGTGAGGGCGCGGGATCGGGTGATGGGTGACGGGAGCGGCGCGGCTGGTTTCGGTCGGTGGCGTGACTGGTGACGTCAGAGCGGACTGCCTGGATTGAGTCATAGGGTTCCGCGGGACAGTGCAGTTAGACAGAGCATTCCTGTGACGTCACGGACGAGGTGGGGCGCGCGAGGGTGCCACTAGAATAGAATCCGTGGCTGTTCATTTGAGTTGCATAGATCCCTGTAAAAGTCTTCCACTACTCTTATGATTTCATTTTTATTATATGTCACTTCTCCATCTGGTTTCTTTATTGCATACAATTGATTTCTCCCTATTCCAAGTCTCCTTTTAACTGTTTTCATGCTAGTACCTGAGATCACTGTTTCATTTATTATTTAAGTATTGAATTTCCGTACATCTCCCCTCTTCTTTTTCTTTATAGTCTTTGTTAATTCAGCTAATTCTATTTTGTCCCAGTTTTATACTTTCATGACCCTACGTTTTTGCATAAGCTCTTTAGTTTCCAAACTCAGAGTCCTATAATATCCCTTTAATGAAAGAGAGTTCCTCAAGTAATGCTAGTAAGTCGGATTCAGTTCTCATTCTCCTTATATTATATGTGCAAAGGCTCATCAACGTGGGGTGGCATGTTGTTAACCGGTGATTCTTAGCACCCTCTGCTCCAGAACGATCCTGAGCGCCGCCGTAACCAGGGGCTCCTTCGCCTTCGGTGATTGAGGGTCATTGCTTTGTTTGTGCAGTTATGTTTTTTTGAGAGGTTACCTCCACCCCCTATTATATATATATATATATATAATATATATATATATATATATATATATATATATATATAATGTATATATATATATATATATGTATATATATATATATATATATATGTAATGTATATATATATATATATATTATATATATATAATATATATATATATATATATATGTATGTATATTTATGTTATACACACACACAACACACACACACACACACACACACACACCACAACGCACACACACACACACACACACACACACACACACACACACACACACACCACACACCACACACACACACAACACACACACACACACACACAAATATTTAAATATATATATATAATAAATATATATATACATATATATGTATATATATTTATATAAATGTGTGTGTGTGTGTGTGTTTGTGTGTGTGTGTGTATGCACACACACATACATACACCACACACACACACACACACACACACGTACACACAACACACACACACACATACACACACACACACACACATCCACACACATATATATGTATATATATATATATATTTTATATATATATATGTATATATATATTATATGTATATATATATGTATATATATGTATGTATTATGTATGTGTAAAATATATATATATTATATATAATATATATATATTATTATTGGTGTATATATATATATATATATATCTATATATATTATATATTTATATATATGTATTTTATGTATCCTGTATGTATGTATGTATGTATGTATGTCGTTGTATGTATGTATTTGTATGTATTTGTATATGTATTTCTTGGCCAGCTCCGTTATCAACGCAGCTCCCCCGTTTTTTCCCCATCTTCGATTAACTCCTGCCCGTGGCGAAATGTTTTTAATACTCACGGGAAATTTTGGGTCAGAGGCCGGGGGTAAAAGAAACCAGCTACAAGTTAGAAATGGGGCTCACATTAAGGAAATTATATTTATAGGGAGAACTATTTTAATTTAGGGGGATTCGGTTTGAAAAGTTTTATTATTTATCTGTTAATTTTCTAGATGCGATCCCTTAGCCCTTTCAACGTTTTTTTATATATTCCTTTTATTAAGTTCCTGTTCTTAGTTTGATATTGTCGTTACTTGTATTTATCTTAATTATTTACCTTTTGGTTCTTAGTATTTTCATTTTAATTAATTCCTACGTTCTAAAATTTTTTTTTTTAGATAGGTTGTTTTTTTATGTTTAGGGTTGTCTTTTATAACATTTCATATAAAATTTTACTTTTTAAAATTAAAACAGGGTGTGAGAACCGTCGGCCAAGTAAATGTGCGGGGTAAAACCCTTTATTTAGCCACCTTATTTTATGACGGTCGGGGTACCTGGGGGGGTGGTTAAGGCAAGGACAGGGTTCACGGTCGGAGTAAGTGATCGTGTTAGACAGGTCGCAGTGGGCAAGCTGACGGCTATAATTATTTTTAGGAAAGCCCGGTACTTTCCGTTATTTTATGTGATGTTCCTCTTTCTTTATTTTATTTATTTTTTTTTTCTAGTTTTATATAATTCTTAATGCTGATGAGCCCCATGGTTCACCCATTTACTATTTTAGCGTTTTAATTGTTTGAAATTCAAATGCATTTTTATTGAGTTCTCGCCAAGCATGATAATTATTGTTAGGCAAAGGAAAGTAAATGGAAATATGCTGTGAATTTTAAAAGGACCGGGACCTGGAAATAGTGAAAATCTAATTCACTTATGTAGGGAAATTTCAAGCGTGATTATCTTGAACTCCTTATTAAGAGAATCCACACCTGTAAAGGTAAACAAAAGGAACTAGACAGAACCGATAAGTAACGAAAAATTAAACATAATGATAAAACCCCTCAGTAATAACGATAACAAATTAAATAAATTAAATATCTTCAACTTTGAAATAACAAATTTTAATTGAAAAACAGTGCTTCATTAGATAGCTAAATAGACATAAAAAACAAAAGTCCAGGTACTAAAATTAAGAATATGTTTCAGATAAACAAGGTTTCCTTACGGGAGGGTTTGTTTACCAACAAATCAGAAGGTATGCATACCCAGTTTAAAGAGGAAACAAGCATTTTTGACAATTGAGAACGCCCGGTCGTAAATACCCCGCGGTAGGGTAGCTAGTTTGACTGTTACCGGGAGGAATTTGTTGTGAACGATCACAGGGGGATTTACGTAAATTCACTGATCTGCCGCCCACAAAGCCCTTTGTTGGCTGAAGCATTAAGTGACAGCCCGATAATAGTTATTCTTCATTAACGCATTCCCCGTACCTGGGAGATATAGAGGTTAACAGAAAATAACAAAAAGTAAAAATGAGAGACATTTGGAAGGGAAATCAAATAATAATTAAAAGCTTCCTAATTACGCCTGATATAGTCGAGACTCGCGAGTGTGAGATGTGCTTGTTTGGGCTCTCCTCGCACTCGGTTTAAAACGCTTACCAACTCTGTCATACACTACTCCACACCATACACACATGCATGTTCTGTCTTTCTGCACATACTCTTGTAATCGTATTTCATACACGTATATATACGCGTTCCCACATGCAAATAAGGGGGTTTTGTGGCAGCTGGGGTGTGTCTGAAACGATAAATGTATACAATATATTTATTTACCACTGAATAATCATTTCCAGGTGAACGAAGTATATCGATGAAAAATAGTATCGCCCATCACTACACATCACACATACGTTAAATCATACATAACATAACATTGTATAACATAACATACATACATAACACATACACACAAATATATACGTACTCCAATATACTTATATGCTTTTTTTATATACATGCCCTCTATCTGTCCATCTACCTGTCTGCCTGTATCAATTCCTTTCTATTCTTCCTCCACCCCCTTTATTTCTCTCTCTCTCTCTCTCTTTACTATACGTTTGTTTGTTGGGTTTTTTTGTTGTTGTTTGTGTGTGTGTGTGTGTGTGTGTGTGTGTGTGTGGTGTGTGTGTGTGTGTGTGTTGTGTGTGTGTGTGTGTGTGTAGGTTACATTTACGTAAAGAGAGAGAGGGGGAGGCATTGACGTAGGCAGATGGGTAAGTTGACAGATATGTAGACAGATGAGAGCATTTTATGTAGAAAGCATATTGGTTAATGGTCGCAGATTCTTGTGGTTTGTATGTATATCCCATAATGCTTTCTTTATATACATGCCCTCTATCTGTCCATCTACCTGTCTGCCTGTATCAATCCTTTCTATTCTTCCTCCACCCCTTTATTTCTCTCTCTCTCTCTCTCTTTTCATATACGTTTGTTGTTGTTGTTGTTGTTGTTTTGTGTGTGTTTTGTGTTGTGTGTGTGTGTGTGTGTGTGTGTGTGTGTGTGTGTGTGTGTGTGTGTGTGTGTGTGTGTGTTTGTTGTGTGTGTGTGGGCGTGTGTAGGTTACATATACGTAAAAAGATAGAGAGGGGGAGGCATTGACGTAAGGCAGATAGGTAGTAGACAGATATGTAACAGATAAAGCTGTAGAAAGCATATTAGTTAGATGGTCGCAGATTCTTGTGCCTGTATGTATATACCCATATGTGTGTGTGTGTGGGTGTGTGTGTGTGTGTGTGTGTGTGTGTTTTTGTGTGTGTGTGTGGTTGTGTGTGTGTGTGTGTGTGTGTGTGTGTGTGTGTGTTGTGTGTGTGTGACTATGCATTGATTTGAACATATTGTTTGCAAATAAATTTATCTTAATGGGGAATGGTTAGTTATACACTAACTTATACACTGACTTTTATCCCATATGCGTATTTTTTGTTAACCAGACTACACATATCAAATTCAACTCTCTTACTATACAATTATATATATTTTCTTCTCTCTTTTTTTTTCTTTTATTTCTTTCTTTATTTATTTTATATAACATACATACCATTGACTTCATGGTCAAGCTTGTATTTTTTGCTGTGTCCCTTAACAAAATTTTCATGCCTATCGCCGCATGTAATCTCTTTCATGTCCACGCCCATTGCCGTGGCATTTTCTAGCTCCTTATTCCCTCTTCCGCCTAATCCTTACCCCTACCTACCTCTCTCTCTCCACCCGGTCCTCACTCACCCCTCTCCATTGCTCCAACCTAGACTTATCTTTTGAATTGACATTCCATTCATTGTGGAAGATTCGTATTTTCATTAAATCTGGTCTGAGTGGGTGATGAAAAGCAAACCACAAAGAAATAAAAACCTAAATAATAGTAATAATAATACTAATAATAATGATAATAATAATGATAATAATAATAATAATAATAATAATAATAATAATAATAATAATAATAATAACAATAATAATAATAATAAATATATATTAAATACCTAAATAACCAGCTACGAAGCCAAAGATGCGTTACAAAAAAGTTTACTTGTAGGTTAGATCATATAATATAAACGGATCACAGTAAACGTAATATGGTAAGAGAGAACAGAACAGCTGGAGCAGGATTAGAATTCAATCAAATTATTCATTGCATTATTTTTTACTTTTCTTCTTTCACGGTTTGCTTGCCTGAATATTTTCATCGATTCCATGCATACATACATACATATATATATATATATATATATATATATATATATATATATATATATATATATATTGTGTGTGTGTGTGTGTGTGTGTGTGTGTGTGTGTGTGTGTGTGTGTGTGTGTGTGTGTGTGTGTGTGTGTGTAAACAATACATAACAAGCAGCTGCCTTTCCTCCTTGAGTTTACGCAGGTATCCCTGCTATGTTTACTCTTTTGGCACTTCTACGATGTAAGTAAGCATCCACCCTCGAAGGAAGCCGCCGCATAAGGGAACCCTTTTGTCAGACGGACAAACGGAGAGACGAAAAGACAGACCAGCCACACAGGGTCCAGCTTTTACCCTCGGCCTTGACCCCAGGGAAACATGGTCTCTTGTGGATCTCACATCTACTTTTTAGTAGTAAACGTAATAAGCTAAGACCTTTTATTTACCTGCAGTAAGACCACTCTCTCTCATTGATATCTGATAGCTAGCGATGCTCAAGACTCTCGTTGATACCTGATGGCAGTGGTGTCCAAGAACCTTAGCACCAATGCTAATTCACCTACTATCCTGCAAGGCCATGTTCCTCACCGATGCCTGTGTCTGCCAACAAAGTACTCCTGTTGAAGTGGTTCCCTTAACACCATCGTTATCAAGTCCTCTTTTGATCCACGCCAACCCGCATCATATCTGTCCTACTACTTGGTGTTAACCACTCACGCCTGTTCTACCCTCCTGACAATGTTGCTGACGATATGTTCCCCCACTCTATACCGCCGCACTCGTCATTCCGGCCCACCCGTCTCCCACCCTTTGTCAGCACAACCATGGAGCCGCCGTTTTACTCAGTACCACCAATACTTCCTCACTACTGTTAAAAGTAAATGTGCCTATTAGTACCAGATTAACTATTGGCCACCCACAACTTACACATGAGTGGCCTTCTTTTAACGATCACACACTACTAATTCTATATTACAACACTCTTCGCCGTCTATCATTGTTTTACAACCCAACAAACAAAAGAAGTCACACACTGAGAGCAGATCTAAGTGACATACACACTCATCTCACACCTTATTCCCCTACCCAGATAGTTCCTTAATTGGTCTATTGTGTTACTAGTATTTGTTTATCATGTTTTTCATCACATTGAACAGTTTATTTTCCCTCAGAACAGATAAATATATTCAAGTTTATTTAATTGTGTTATGTATGGTTGTCCCCATGTGTATTAGTAATATCTATTGTTGACAAATTCATAAAATTATCTATTTTTGTTTTTATATGGTATGCCTATTAGTAATTACTTCATAACTATTTGCGCACTCACTTATACTCCGTGAATATATACACGTCGTTGCATTTTCTTTGTAATATCATTATTTTTTCCTGTTCGTACCATGCTAATCATCTGCTCATCCACACATAGATTTAGATTACCTGACTATTAATTGTACTGAGTAATGCTGGAATGTGTGCCTCTTTGGTTTTAAGGTTTGATGAATATGTGCCATGTAACCAATTGATGGTAATCTCACCGATTGCAAATAATGGGAACACATAGCAGACACCATGCTTTATATCGCCTTACATAGTAATTATCACTGCAAGTTAGTTTGACGCCCGACTCATGGCCGTAAACGAAGGAATCCTGCACCCGCTGCACCGAAGAATTACGCACTCTTACTGAGAAGCCACTGTCACGGCTGCTACTCTGACACACGACCCTAGCAGCCATCGGATCAGCAGTAACAATCATATAATGCCGAACAAAACCTACATCCCTACGTGCTTATTACAGTGTCTCAAACACTGCAGATGGCTCGAGGATGAGCATTGCGCGAGCAATGTAAACAATACATAGCAAAACCGGATGGTAGGCTTTACATCTCTGTCCCCAGAAGCTGCTTTTCCTCTTTGAGTGGACGCAGGTGCCCTACTGTGATGTAAGTACTTCTGTGATGTAAGGAAGCATCCGTCCTCACAGAGAGTGGCCACATAAAGAGACAGGTTTCATTAGACTGACAGACAGAGAGACAGCAGACAGACCAAGCCACACAGGTCCAGTTCCACCACCACCTCGTGCCGAAACCCCCGGGGACACGGGATGCTGAGACCCCTGCACTAAGGCAACTCTCTTGATATCTGGCAAGAGGTGCTCAAGAAACTCTCTCTCTCTCTCTCTCTCTCTCTCTCTCTCTCTCTCTATATATATATATATATATATATATATATATATATGTACATATATATATATATACATATATATATGTATATGTACATATATATATATATGAACATATATATATATATATATATATATATAATATATATATATATATTCGGTGATAGATTTGCCCCTCAGGCGTCCCTATAGTAGTATGAATAGGCAGACTAATACAGTCCCTGAAGAATTTCATGTTTATTAGACGTTTCGGAGGTATAACAAATCCTCCATCATCAGTACTGTCAAAAGAACCCAAAAAATCAATTAACAATGGTTATTACAATGTTTCTGGGTTTTAATATAAAATATATAGATGTACAAAAACAAAGAGAACAAAATATACATATACAAAAACAAACAATAAAAGACATAAAATAAACATCTAGTTGAGAAAAAATAACGTATATACATGAACAAAAATAAGCAATATGGAAAAACTAACCAAAAGTGGATGGTTGGGAGGAAGATCTATTGTGTGAATAAGGTGGTTGCGGTGGCTGTATAGTTAAGCTCGGGTTTTCATCCTCTGAATCAGCAGGGATTCTGGATGATAAGGTCGGGGCGGGAGGAGTGTGATCCTCGTGTTTAAGCTTTTGCAGAGCTCGGACCTCTTTATAACGCAGAACAACAACACTAAGTCTTGTGCCACAAAGCTACCCTGGAGGCCCGGGGCCTCTCGTCTCGCTTGACATTGTTGTTCCTGAGTTTCTTAAAGTAAATGAAGTAAAGAAAATCTTGTAATTAAGACTCTTTTTTTGTGCTTGCCAGCACCTCAGTGCTCTTTTTTTTTGGGGCAGGTTTACACAGACTACAGTAGGCTAGTCAGCACCCCACCCTCAACCCGCAGCTCCCCTTCTACACCGGGGTAGCCCTTTGGGCTTTGACCCCTGGGTGGGGAGGCCCATATCTGGGGCGTCCTTTGGGCGCACTTTTTTCTTTTTCTATATTCTTCATCTTAATGTGACTTTCCTGACCTACCGGAGTTCCTCGTAAACTCCCGTTTTCCCGCTTGGGGGTGGGCATCTACTTACCGTCCTTCCCCTGGGCAAGTTCGGCGGTAAGGAAGTGTCCTCCACAAAACCCTCGATCCTCTCTGTGGTACTGGAGAACGCAACCAGGCTTCCACTGGGGGGGGTAGAGGACGAAATACTGATTTACTCTCTTAGCTATTGCTGTTAGGTTGATACCAAAAGTTAAGAGTTCTTGATCCCTTCAGGAAAACAATTTTGAGAAAAGGGGTCGGACCTGGTCCGATGCCCAGTATGGATGCTACCCCGGCTACCCCTTCTCCTCCTCAAGGACCACTCTCAGACCAATCTGACTTTGAACAACGGAACCCCACTAACGAAAAAAAACGAAAAGACCACTTTTAAAATCCCCACAGAGAATGCGAGTTCGCGAAATGTAAAATGCATGAATGAAATAAATCGCTTCTGAACGTGAACCCCTTTATCATCAAAAGGTTTCCTTGATGGTCAAAGGGGACGGCGATTTTGATTTTGTAAAAAAATTTGCGAGAGGGAACCCTTTCCTTTTTAAAAGTACAATACAACTCCCAGTTTAAAGGATTTACTTAAGCTGACGCAAATTCATGATCTTCGAGTTAAAGTAAATATTCCTATTGGCCCAAATACCTGTAAGGGAGTAATCTTTCACAGGGATTTGAGGACGATGGAAGAAAGTGAAATTCTTGAGAGCATGAAGGACCAAGACGTAGTGGACGTTCATTGTATGACCAAGAAGGATGGGAATGTGCGAACGAAAACGACTGTATTTTTTGATCTTTGCTTTAAACAAAATCACAGAGTATGTCAACGTCGGTTATGAACATGTTCAAGTAAGACCTTATATCCAAAAAACCCAAATGCATTGAAAATAGATGCCAAAATTCGGACACACCTCATTAAGATGTATTGATAAAGACTCGAGAAAATTTGTATGCTAAAGCCCATGACACCATTACATGTACTAGCCAGATTTCCAAATGTGCTAATTGTGGAGGTTCCCATCAGTCAGGATCTGCTGAGTGTAGCATCCTGAAGAAGGATATATGAGAAAGCATGAAGTTAGTTATACTGAAGCTAAGAGGAAAGTGGAAAGTTTCACACACAAACCCGATACTTCCTATGCTGAAGCAGTAACTAACACCACCCCTAGTGCAAGTAATGTCAGTCAACAGTTTTGCAGCTAAGGATAAAGAATTGCTGAACTTAAACAGACCGTTAAAAAATTTTAAATATTAAAGTTATCACCTGACTAATTGTCGTCAATGGCTGCATCAACCCAGCCTAAACATCATAAGGAGGATGATACTGAATCACAGTCCGGAGCGCACCTTCCCGTCCGGGCTCCTCCTGTGAGGACTTCGTCTGGCTCTCGAGAAGCCGATCGCAATCTGTCAGTCGTCTCCCTCGCCAGGAGGTGCAGGACTTGGAGGCTTCTGTCTCCAAACCATCCCGAGAGAGGTCCCCGGAAGCGAGGGAGAGGAGCGTCTCCCTCCCAAAAAGAAAGAAAAAACTGGTGGACAAGGCACTTCCAAACCGCATAAAATTAATCTTCGCGTCGACCATTATACAATGGAACTGTCGAAGTCTTAGATCTAAAGTAAATACCTTAAATTATTACCTCGCCCTATGCCTCCCGATATTATAGTTCTCCAAGAAACGCACTTAAAAACACCTCGTCTCTGACGAGGTCGTTTCGCTGGGGAACTACCATCTATGTCGGAAGGACGTGAGGGTAGGGGGGGAGGCGGAGTCGCCATGTACATCCACCAAAGCCTCCCTTTTACAGAAGTGACTATTGATTCTACTTTGGGAGTTTGTCGCATGCAAAGTAAAAATTAATGGCACATATCTGGCTATATGTTCACTTTATTGTCCACCTGATGCAGTGATAGCCTATGATGAGCTCTTTGCTCTTCAGGAACGTCTGCCACAAAATAAAGTATTTTTAGCTGATTTTAATGCTCATCATACGTTATGGGGTTCCCTGTGGGTGGATGGTAGGGGTGAGCAAGTAGTTTTAAATTGCTTAATGAGTCTGATTTAATCCTTCTGAAAGATGTAGTTCCGACGCGGTGGACGATAATACCGGTAATTTGAGCTTTATTGACTTATCACTGGTCTCTTCATCAATAGCAGCCAAGTGCCTGTGGCACACCATTAATGACTCGTTGGGAAGCGATCATCTTCGTATTTTGATTAAATATTCATGCGACAGTGAGAACGCCTTCAGCGCCTAAATTTAACGTAAAAAGAGCAGACTGGGTCGCCTTCACAAGGAGCGTCAAGCTCGAACTTGTTGGAAGGAGGGGGTAATCCCAGACTTGCCATCTCCTACCGCCCAATTGCGTTGACAAGTTGCTTATGTAAGGTCATGGAACGAATTGTTAACAGTAGGCTATTGCATTTTTTAAATTCCAGTGATTTGCTAGTTGACGAGCAGTGCAGCTTTTGCAAGGGACGCCAAACTCTCGATCAGCTAGTAAAGCTGGACAGTCATATTCAAGAGGCCATTGCCAAAAAAGATTTTTTGATTTCAGTATTTTTAGATATAGAAAAAGCCTACGACATGACATGGCGATATGGCCAACTCAGAAAACTTTATGCTTTTGGTTACGTGGAAACTTTTCCCTTTTTTTATTCAAAAATTTTATTTCTGACAGAACTTTTGCTGTCAAATTATTTTCCGACAATGTCACTTTTTCGGACATTTTTGTCCGAGGCAAAAGGGGGGTTTCCACAAGGAAGTGTCTTTGTCACCAACATATTTTCTATGTATGATTAATAACATCTTACCAGCTCCTCCTCGGAATCTTAAATACTCCTGTACGCTATGATTGGTGCATTGTTTGGGACTCCAGCATAATGCAGAAATTTTCAGCAAATCGCATCCAATTGGCACTGGATATGATTTATAACTGGGGCCTCCAGTGGGGTTTTTTAAATTTTCCAATAGAAGAGTATTGGGTTTTTTTCACGTAGGAGACAGACGAACACAGGCTAACTCTAGACAACCACCCAATACCTATTCAAAATTCTGCAAATTTCTTGGGCTACTTTTTGATAGTAGACTCAATTGGACTTCATTTATTAAAGTGCATTTCTGGTAACAAATGGGGAGCTGATAGACAGTCTTTGCTAATGGTATATAAAGCCCTGATTTGGTCTAAAGTAGATTATGGGTCCAATCGTGTATGGATTCGGCATCGAGAACAAGTTTGAAAGGTTTGGATGCTGTGCAGAATGCCTGTTTGCGTGTGTGTCTTGAGCCCCGAAGTGCACTCGTATCGAGCGTCTTTAGGTGGAGTCAGGAGTAAACCCCCCCTCCGACTCAGACGCGGGCCAGTTAGCCTTGGCTATGCCGCAAAGGTGCTCGAGACCCGAGCCACCCTAATGGGAATAGTGGCATTAGGCCCTTTGCCACGAGACTCCACGACCTCGTCGAGAAAGTCGGTATAGATCCCCTCTACCATGATACCCTGGTTCAGTCAAATATGCGCCATGGGAACCCCAATTTTCTATCATGGAAGCCTGGCTTCCATCAGCCAAGGCCATGGCGCCGGAGGTGGAGGTACGCCAGAGGTTCAAGAGATCCTTATTAAACTCTCCCTTTTTTTCATATATATACCGACGGCTCCAAGACAGATGAGTGTGTGGATGCGGGTGTATGGTCGACTGAATGTGAACTAAAGTTCAGACTGCCGAATCATACATCGATCTTTCTTGCTGAACCTTTTGCCATTGATGAAGCCATTGATTTTGCACTATCGACGACCCACGATAGATAGGTTTTTTTTCAGATTCATTAAGTTCACTTAAAGCCATTAAATCGTTAGAAAACCCCCAAAAAAGACTACTGGGTAATATCATTCGTAAGCTACATGGTGCCAATAAATCAATCAAGCTAATATGGGTACCAGCACTCTGGTATCCATGCAATGAGCAGGCTGACAAATTAGCCAGGTCGACTGGTGATCTGAACCTTAGCATAGTCCGTACAGATCTCAGGTGTTTTGTGTCTCTTATAACAAAAATACATTCCTGTGGCAAAGTGGGTGGACCAGCCTCCAACCACCAACAAAATCAACAAAAAATAGAACTGTGGGACACAGCCCACAGGAAAGTCAGAAGGGAGGAGGTGGTGTTGGCCACCTCACTCCCTATATTGAAAAAAAATTTCCCCCACGATGCCACCTATGCAACACCAACCTCACCCTGAACCATATCATCAACAGTTTGCAATAGATACAATATTCACAGACAAAAATTTAAAGATTATTTCCGACAAAAAAAACAAGAATTTACAATATTTAACATTTTATCAGATGACGAAAAAATCATCAATAAAGTAATCACTTTTTTAAGGGAGACAAAACTTTATGACCTTATATAGATTGATAGAATAAATAGGATCCATTGGCTTAATAACCTTGGCCACATGCCGCTGGTTGATAGCCAAGAAATCCAACAAAGAAAGAAAGAAAAAAGAGTGTGAGGATAGAATTCTAAAATCTGTATTACAGAAAGGGTGTGAGTGATGTTGAGAATGTTCTCTTATTGCCGAGAAAAAATAGTTTATTTCAGTGGGAGCCAGTCCTGAGGTTTTGCCTTTGGTTCTAGGATGCGGTGTCGTAACCATCGTGAGGTAGACCCCACGTACCGAGCTTGGCTCCCAAAGGGACAGGTAAATAAGTAACTACATTAAACACAGTTCAGGTTACGTTTCAACGGTTGTTTTAAAAATTTGGGAAATATTGTTAGTGTTGGTGAAGATAAGGGGAATTTTAAATTTTGGGGGGTAATTAATTTGAAACAAGGGATTTTAGCTGCTTCCTAATTTAAAAACTTAAACTACCCATATACGGTAGTATATTTTAACAGTAGGGACAGTGGGTTGGTTTGAGAATATTTTACATAGGAAAGTTTTCGTAATTTTATCAAATAAGAACAGTGGATAACCATTAGTTATAAAAAATTTTTTAAAGAAAAAAACATTTCGTCATGAAAGGTTGTCCAGTTGCTACACAGATTATGGCTCGAGTGATGAGAGTTCTGATCCTGTTGATTTTATATAAATATGGAATGTAACAAAGGAAGTGAAGTCCGAGGCCAGTGAAGGTTGGCTTTCGGTAAATGCTTGTATGGAAGGTGCCACTGTTATAGGTGATTAGCGTGTCAAGAACGGTAATTGTTGCCCTTCTTGTGTCTCACAGGTAAATTTGATGCTCGGGTGTTTTGAGTTGAGATAGTTAAGAAAAAGATTTATGTGTGAGGGTTTTTTTGAAAAGGGGGAAGGTATCATCAATGTATCGGCGATAATAAACGGTTTAAATTCAGGCGGGCATTGATTAAGCCAGTTTTGTTCATGAAAACAAAGGAATGCATTAGCGTAGGAAGGGCCTAATGGGGACCCCATCGCTACACCGTCTGTTTGGCTGTATAAGCAATCATCAAATGTGAAAACAGAGTAATGGGCTGCAATCTCTAGTAGTTTTTTGAAGTTATTTTGATAGGCAAATTCATTGAGATGTGTGCTGTTTACTTATTGACTATTAAATCTGTGGTTTCATGAAGGGGACATTTGGGGAACAATGACTCATCAAACTTGCCATGGTAAAGGGTTGTTGGAATGTTAAGGATGTAATTTCACTTACTTATTTACCTGTCCTTGCTGCCAAGCTCGGTACGTGGGGTCTACCTCACGATGGTTACGACACCGCATCCTTTGTGTTCTAACAAAGGCAAATCCTTCAGGACTGGCCTCCCACTGAGTAAACCATCTTTCTCGGCAATAAGAGAACATTCTCAACATCACTCACACCCTTTCTGTAATACAGATTTTAGAATTCTATCCTCACACTCCTCCCGCCCTGACCTTATCATCTCAGAATCCCTGCTGATTCAGAGGATGAAACCTGAGCTTAACCATACAACCACCGCAACCACCTTATTCACACAATAGATCTTCCCTCCCAACCATCCACTTTTGGTTAGTTTTTCCATATTGCTTATTTTTGTTCATGTATATACGTTATATTTTTTCTCAACTAGATGTTTATTTTATGTCTTTTACTTGTTTGTTTTTTGTCTATGTATATATTGTTCTCTTTCGTTTTTTGTACATCTATATATTTTTATATTAGAACCAGACACATTGTAATAACCATTGTCTAATTGACTTTTTGGGTTCTTTTGACAGTACTGATGATGGAGGATTTGTTATACCTCCGAAACGTCTAAATAAACATGAAATTCTTCACGACTGTATTAGTCTGCCTATTCATACTTACTATATATATATATATATATATATATATATATATATATATACATATATATATGTATATATATATATATAATATATATATTTATATATATATTATAATATATATATATATATATAATATATATATTATACATATATACATGTATATATATATATATATATATATATAAAATATATATTGAACTATATATATATATATATATATATATATATATGAATATATTATATATATAATATATAATATATAATATATATATATAGATATATATATATATATATATACATATATATATATATATATATATATATATATATAATATATTATATTATATATTATATAAAAATATTCATATATATGTAAAATATGTAATATATATTAATATATATACAATAATATGATATATAGATATATAATATATATATTATGAATAATATATTCATATATATATATATGATATATATATTATATATAATATATATTATTATAAAATATATAATATATATATATTATATATATCATATATATATATATATATAAATACATATATAATAATATATGCACATATTCATCTACTATATATACCTTGTCTATGACTATATATTATATTATCATATAGTATATACATCTATCTATATATATATTTATTTATATATATATGATAGATCTATTCGTATATTATGTACTATGACCCTACTTGCATTACTATATACAATATTATATATCTATATTATATATATATATCATATATAATCATATATATATATCATTTATTTATATAATTATATACACGCAACACTACTATATGTAGTAGTACCGATATGTAATATATGTATATAGATTATATATATATCATAACATATGTCATATATATTATGTGGTTATGTATTATATTTATGTAATATATATATATATATATATATAATATATATATATATATATATATATATATATATATGTATATACATATATATATACATATGTAGATATATAAACATACATTTTTTTCAACAGCCATTTATTCCATTGCATTGCAATTCATTATTTAAGAGGATATTTGGCAGTCTCACCCTTGCCTGATTGGATGCCCTTCCTATATATTCATATATCTATATATGAACATATATTCATATATATATATATATATATATATATATATATATATATATACATATATATATATATATATATACGAGAGCACATCTGTGTCGGATAATAGAGTGCTCTGGCACGCTAGCGCACGGCATATTTGCCATCTCAATCGTGACCAAAGAATTGGCACACGCCTTAAGTAAAGGTACAAATCCTGCCTTTGGCTATACAGAGACAACAGTTTAAGCTATTGTGGAGGTAATTCCATCCTATTTCCTTCATCGACGCCAAGACATAGTTACAAGCTTGCTGAGGACATCTGCACGGTACAAGAGCTGTCTTCCGTGTGAAGTGAGATTGCTTGAAGACACAAAATCACTGGGGCCCCTCTGTTTGTGAAGGTGAACCCTGCGGGCAATGCCACAGAGAAGGGTTTCTTGTGTTATGGTTAGGAACTCCCTAGGGTGAATAGTTCGCGACAATTTACCAGTAGGTTACAAACTGGGGAGTTTAGTACTCCAAGCATTCTCTAATTCCAAAGTCCAAGAAGAAGAAAGAGAATATGGACTCTCCCCAGCTCCTGATGACCAGCGACTGGCCAAGGAAACAAACTGGAAAAAGAAGAGGATGGCTTCCCGTGAAACGAACCAGCCTTCTCAGGGTACAGAGGACCCAGATCTCTCCTGCAGTCCCGACAAACTGACAAAGAAAGCCCGTCATGCCACACTGGAGTCTCCAAAGGAATCAAATAACTCGCCAGACACGAGCCAACAGAACCACGCTTCACCACATCTAGAAACCGAAACCTCGGAAGACATGGAAACCATTGTGAACCAACCCACAACACTGCAGCAGTCACTGCAACAGACATCTGACCAGACCAATTCACCTCCTCGTTTCCGCATCACAAGCACCACTGACTTCAACACAGCAGTATATGCCGTATTCACCATAGAAAAAGAATTTCCATTTCTAGAGACCTACAAGAGACCTCTTATCCTCACTTACAATGCTTTCATCAGGCAAGGTGGTCAACATAATATCTCAAACGACACCGCCAAAGAAATTTAAGGTCATCTTAGAAAAGTTTCCACAGGGTTTTCCTCTCCGACGCCTCACAGACTTACCGTACATAGTCTCGGCAACCCGTTGTGTCGCAAGATCCACTAAAGATGGGACACGACAAGTCCTCTTGGTAACAAACAAGCCCCCACCAATAGAGATCAACCTAGGTATCTTCGGAACCTTTAAGACCAGAAAATACATCCCAGAGCCCATACGCCAAATGCAGAGTGGTCCCACGTTGTGCCATTTGTGCACAACCTCATGCCATGGAAGAATGTTTGGCAAAACTCAAGGCCGGTGAAAAGACAAGCACAAAGTGCCCAAACTGTGGAGGCAACCATCACGCTTGGAACCTCCACTGTGAAAAGAGACAAGCACTTCTCCCCAAAGATAATCCACCTGAAGGACCTCCAACACAATGTACATTCACCAGGAAACTCTATAACTGGAACAAATCCATCCCACACCAGATGACCTCGTTCGACCCACCACGTCCGCGCTACAAAGCCCACCAACATCTTCCTCATATGATACTGTCATCAGCAAGTTTTTGATCAACGCCATCCAACTTTGCCTTATGGCCCTCGGTAAATCAGTAAACTCCTCAGTTCTACAAGCCCTAGTGGATAATGTCATCTCTGCCTTTAATACAGTCACGACCTCCATTACACACCAACAGACCGAATCCACTGTACAACAGTTGCCAACACCTCCCATCACCTCACAAGACTCCACTTATACCCCACTGTTGACTTTCCACCTCTCCCACAACCTCAGCCCAAGCAACAGCTCCTCCTCAGGAAGATTCACCCTCTGGACCACAACCTCTTAATGTACCTAGTGAACCAGCTTTGAGGCCTCTAGGCCTCACTTCTCCTACCCCCCCTTCCTTTTTTTTTCCTTGCCCCCCCCCTTACTTGCTTCCCTTTCTCTCACCCTTGCTGCTCTTCCTTCTCTCTCTCTCTCTCTCTCTCTTTCTCTCTCACTCAACCCTTTCTGCTGCTCCTCTTCCTCCTCTCTCTCTCTCTCTCTCTCTCTTTCTCTCTCTCTCTCTCTCTCTCTCTCTCTCTCTCTCTCTCTCTCTCTCTTTCTCTCTCTCTCTCTCTCTCTCTCTCTCTATCTCTCTTTCTCTTTTCCTGCTCCTCCTTTTCCTTCTCTCTCTCTCTCTCTCACTCAACCCTTTCTGCTCCCCCTCCTCCTCGCCTCCCTCTCCCACTCACTCACTCTTCCTTCTCATCTTCCTCTCTCTCTCTCTCTCTCTCTCTCCTCTCTCCTCTCTCTCTCTCTCTCTCTCTCTCTCTCTCTCTCTCACTCTCTCTCTCTCTCTCTCTCTCTCTTTCTTGTTTTAGTTCTCCCTGTCATTGTTTTCCTTCTCTTCCTTGGTTTCTCCTTTCTGTTCATATTTCTGTTCTCCAGATCTCTAGCACTTATATTCATGGTGTGGTGGAGTATTGTGGCTCCGTAGCCAATATTAATTTCAAAGGGGTTCACTGTCAAACAGATTCCTAGGAAGTGGTAGCGTGAATTTAAAATCAAATGACTGCCTGTATATAGACCTCGGCATTATAGCACGAGAACAATGTTAGCTAAATTTAAATCGAATAAAACATTGAAAAAAAAAACTATATTCACTATATTACTGTATGCACAAGCTTAGTACGGCATGCGAAATCTATGAACTGGCTTATATTTACTTTAAAAAACAAAGGACTGCCCCAGCTCCTATGCACACGGAAACAGCCAGGAAAACAGAACTCAACTCGAATTTTTCCCGTGTGATGTGATGCCCAGACGGGCCGAGTTTTCCATCTTCGGCTCAGAAAGGAAAATCACCCAGGAGGGAAGCAAACGCCGTGTTTCGGGGAAATGAATCTATTTTTCCGCTCAACGCGGCTTTATTTTATAAATTTTGTGACGTCATACGCCCCACGCCAAACATCTTTCGTAAAACCTAAAGTTTGTACAAAAAACATTAGCAAGAGAGTAAAATCAAATATAAAATAACCTTCATAACGAGACAAACGAAAAAAAAATACATGTATAATGTGGAGTACACAGAAAGAAGTACAATGGATAAAATATGAATATAAAAAACACATTTCTTAAAATGAAATAAACTTCCCTGGACAGAAAATGCAAAAAGCAAGATAAAAAAATAGGAGATAATTTAAAATGATAAAAGTGACCATGAAACACACAGAAGAGGAGAGAAAAAATCTCGTATAAATGAATCGCAACGAGAGGACGGGGTCAAGGGCAAACTCAACAGAAGCGACTTATTGGAACCAATGTAAAATGGAACAATAAAACAGAAATAAGCGAACGTATGTACATAGAGACATGTAGAAAGGACAACTGCTGCAAGCGTTGCCCGGGGCTGCGAGATGTCAGGGCGCGCGAGAGCCCCGGAGGCTGACGGTGAGATGACAAGAGATGGCAGGCCGTAGGAGGCCACCTTACAGTTTCCTTCCCCGCCCTGGGTCGAAACGCAGTGGAGACCTGAAAAATACAAGAAGCCTGAGTCCTGACCGTACGCAAGGAGTGGATATAGCGTGAAACTGTGATCCTTTAGATATAAATATAAATAAAAAACCAGAAGCTTTAAGTAAAAAGGATGTAATTCTAGGAACGGGAAAGGGCGTCCTGGAGTCACCCAACAGCAGCTTCGTTCTCTTGGGTTGGAACTATTTGGGAAAGTGAGAGCAAAACATCACCTTTTTATAACAAGGCCGTATTTGCAATCCCCCCCCAAAAAAAAACACAACTACAGCTACCCCCAAGCCAGAATGGTACTAGCCAGAACTCCCTGGCACTGAGGTCCTATTGATTCATAACGCATTCCTTGTTTCGGTTGTGGCACTAAGCCAAAGGCGCACTGAAACAAGGTCCCTAATGACGGCACCAACATCACACCCCGTTTCAGTGTGGCACTGGGCCAAAAGGGCGCACTAAAAAGAGGGTCCCTAGCACATTGTTTGTCAGAAGAACAGGATCCTGTACACAAGACGTCAGGACTGCAACCCAAGGTCGTCATTTACTGGCTCATCCTCACTGTCTGGAGCAGCATCTCAGCATAGGACAGTTCTAATGGCGGAAGGTAAGGTCGAAGGTGGTTAAGATGAGCTCGTAGAATCTTTCCAGAGTAAAGATCTTGGATTTCAAAGGAAACTGGCCCTAACCGTTTAACAACACGAGCAGGACCCTGCCACTTTGGTCCTAGTGGGCGGGGCACCATCTCTTTGTACCATACCAGTTGTCCACATCAGGAGTAAAGTTACCTCTTGCAGTCGGTTATAGTATCTCCCATAGACACCTTGCGCATCCCTTGAAGCATTGACAGCTGCACGCCGGGCCAGCCCTGAGCCTTTCTTAAAAATCATCATTTTCAGAAAATAAAGCTTATTTGTTAACCCTACAGGGAAGTATGCAGGGTCTCCCTGTGAGCAGATACAGTGGCTGTTCTCCCGTTAACCGATGTATAGCAAATTAAGAGCTAACGCAGCTCTGGTATAAACTTATGCCAGGCCCCCGGGCGATCACCAACAACTGATCTCAGAGCAGTTTTTCACAACCCGGTTTGTGCGCTCTAAAAGCCATTTGCCTGAGGGTGGTACCGAATTGTGAAGTGGTGTGATGACTGAAGCAGCTCAACAAGTTCATTGAATATCTGTGCAAAAAAATTGCCTCCCATTATCATTTTGGGGTGATACGAGGTGGCCCAAAATAGGCACCCAGTGGTCAAGAAAGTTGGTGTACTCTGGAGGCAGTGATATCCTTCATTGGACAATCTGAATGAACGGGTATGTTGGTCGACAATAGTTAAAGCCCCCCTTCATTGGCGCTTGACGTACATCCAGAATATCCATTGAAACTCGTTCTAAGGGGTAGAGAGCAAGGGGCGCTTCTGCCATTGGCACCCGTTGAGCAAACTCCTCGGATTGTTGGCAGGTAAGACATCGTTCCACATAATGCCGACACCCTGTAACATTTTTAGGCCAGTAGAACATACCACGGAGTCTCATACGTCCTGTGTATCCCTGGGTGCATAGCCAGTGGTGGTGTATGTGCTGTTTTCAGGCCGAATCCTGTAGTTTCTGGGGACACAAAGTTGATAGATAATTTTACCTGGCATGTGCCTCAAACGGTATAGAACTCCACCCTTTAGCTCAAGTCAGACAGAGGCATCGGCAGCTTCTTTTTGGGGCACTGTTCCTTCCTTTAGATAACACAGTATATCTTTAAATGAGATCTTCATGCTGTTCCTCGGCAATTTTTCTCGGCAGACAATTCATTTACATCGACAGGGGCAACTTGACGTGACAGTAAGTCAGGGACATATTTTTGGGGGGACCTTCCTTATCCCTAATGTCAAAGTCATAAAATGTAAGTCGTAAAGCATACCGTGTCATTCGTGGTGACTTGGTGCGCTGCTTGAAGATATATAACTAAGGTCGGTGGTCAGTGAGACAAAGAATTTACACCATACAAATATGGATCGAACACCCTAACACCTCAACCACTGCTAAGGCTTCACAGTCTATAGCCGGATATCGTGTCTCAGGATCCCTCAACTTCCTTTTGCTATAATATGCAATGGCAATGTGGTGCTCCTTGGTCATCCTCTGGAGGAGGACGCCCCAGGGCAAGACTACTAGCATCAGTATGGAGTTCAAATGGTGTGTGAAGTCTGGCTGCTTCAGAACAGGTGCTTTAGCAAGCCTTTCCTTTGGTTTGACAAAAGCCTGTTGCTGGTCTTCCCCCATTTCCATCGTTGTCCCTTTTTCAATAGTAAGTGAAGTGGAGCGGCAATGTTGGCATAACCTTAAATGGTTTCCGGGAAAACCTGTTGCCCCAAGAAACGTCGGACTTTTTTAATGGTCCTTGGTGCTGGTGTCTCCATGATCGCAACTACTTTCTCACGATCGGGTTTGCCACACCTTCAGGAGAAATGGTAAACCTAGGAACTGATGCTTGTGGCAGCAATGGTGCACTTCTCCGAATTTAACTTCAAGCCAGCAACCATTAGCAACTGTAATGTTTCTTCCAAATCCTTCAAGTGTTGTTCAAAACCCCTAGAGTATACAACTATATCATCTAAATATGCCAAAGTGTGGCGTCAAGCACGGGGGATAACACAAAGTTCATTGTTCTTTGGGAAAGGGGTTGGAGCTGTACTGAGACAAAAGGGAGACCCCGGAACTGAACAAGCGATAGCCATCACTAAAGGTGTTTTGGGGTCGGTCATCAGGGTGAACATCTACACTCCAGTATGCTGCCCTAGCATCAATGTTGTAAAGGTGTCATAGGGCTCAGTTTCATCCAGCAACTCATCAATACGAGGCAAAGGGTAGGTGTCAGCTGTAGTTATTTGATTGAGCTTGGGGGTAGTCCACACAAAATCTCAGAGCCCCCCCCTTTTTTCTTCACTAAGACCACAGGGCTGAGCCATGGTGAAGTTGATGGCTCAATCACACCAGCCCTGAGCATAGAGTTGCATTGTTCTCTGATCAATTTCTTGTAGCTTGTGGAAGACGCCACTGCGTGTAGAAACTGGTGCTGCATCTCCTGTCTCAATTCGGTGCTGGATGTTTGGGGAATATGACCAATTGTTCCTCCCCCTCCATCAAAAAAAAGCTGGTATTGATTAAGTAGGTCTGTATCTTTTCCTTCTGGGTGCGTCTAAGTGATCTAACTTCAAAGCAGGGTTTTGTCTTGAACTGGGGCATCATCTAAAAGGCCAGATGCTTTAACAGCTGCGAGGGCTTGTGATGGTGGTTAATCCCCCGTGAAAAAGTCATAATTATCCCAGCCGAAATCTTCCAAACCATAGGTGCGATCAAACTGGTCATCCTCCCAAATGAACTCTTCGTTCTGCATGTCATCATCCAACCTGTAGAACAATTGGCATCTGCTGGATCCTTGGCTTCATGAGATCCATGACCTGAGGAGTATATTCTTCAATAGTAGCTACTGTCCCCAAACGTGTCCCTGGGTTAACCGAATTGTCTTTGCTGTGTCATTCAGTGCCCACACAGGGCAGTTGGGTCCTGGATAGTTGACAATGTAGGGTGAAACACGCAGGTGATGCTTTGGGGGTAAAGATAACATCCCTCACTGGGGCCAGACTTAGAACCACACCCTCCACAAAGCGCCCATGTGTGCGGGCTCCATTGTCCGTGGAGGTGTAATTAGTTTATAAGGTCTTCCTGAGATGAAGTCGTGTTGGTTTCTCTGGGTCCACATCCCAAAATACTATCTGCATAGAGTGACATCAGTATAGTGACTGGAATGTACAACCTTCAATGGTAGGCATGCCCAGTCTTTCCCTTTGGGATCAGGAAGGACAGCAGTAGGACGTCCTCCTTAAGAAGGTCAATTCCCAAGAGCACGTCTCTGTGAAACCTTAGTCGCACACAGCAACGCGGTGATGTAGTTTTATGTCTGGGGTTAATGTAGAAGGGAGAGTAACTTCATACAAAAAGTATCCAATGGGCTGTTAGGGCCCCCTTCAAACACATGGTGCACTTTGCGGGAAAATTCCCATGGGAAAACTATGAAATTGAGAGTCTTTGCTTCATGATGGTTGCTTTAGAATCCGGTATCGACAAGCACAGGATGTAGTGCCATTAACATCCTCGGCACGAAGTGGTCGCCCGTGCTTTCTGGGATCTCACTGATGCGACCATTTCCCGGAGGTTAGTTGCCTTGATGTACGCTCCCGGGTACCTTGGCCGAGATCTGGAGCCTCGTCCCCTGGCGCTGCCGAAAGGGGCAGTCCCCGACCCAAAAAAGCTCTGAGCTGCGGCACTCATAACATCGGCGGCTAAACTGTGGGTTGAGGTATCTCTTCTTGCCTTTGCACGACATTCTGCAGTGTTATGTGTCGTCAGCCCGGGGATACTCACACACCTATGGCCAGTAGTTGAGTGACTGTTCATTGGCCGGCTGTCAACTGGCATTGCATACATGTCACCGAGCCCTTGAAGGACGGCTCGGACGTTGGATCCAGTCTTCTGGTTGGTGAACTGTGGAACAGTGTTGGATGCCATGCCGAGAGTTCCAATTCGTTGAGCCGCCTCGGCAATCTGGCTGGACTTCCATCTTTTTAAGGCCAAAAAATCATGTAGCCAGGCAGGGAGACCACTTATGAACACCCTCTTCACGAGCTGTGATGGATCGCCAATTTTCTTCACGATATCTCGGTGTCCCTGATATACACTGCCTTCAAGCTGAAGGAAAAAGTCCATTGGGGCTTGACCTGGTACCATCTTGATGTTGTAGAGTACCTTGAAAAAGTCAGCCGAGGGTAAGTGCCCTAAAACTTGCTCCTAAGTGCTGCTTTAAAGGTATTCCAGTCAGTGATGTTGTCAAACAGTGGAGAGTTGATGATTAGCTCAGCTGATCCCCGACAATTTGCCCTGGCTGCTGGATGTATGCTTCCGATGTTGTAGGCTTTTGATGTTTTCGATGCCCGGATCCACCCTCTACTTCCTGGTTTTTTCTTTATGGCTGAGAGGCTGACACCTCTCCCCTGAAGTGTGGCACAGTTCCTTTGTAAACACGTAGTTCACATTGGTGCACTGGAAAACCGCTGAGGGCTGACAATGAGAGCCCACCCCGACGTGGAGAAAAACAACCCAAAGAAAGTAATTGGGCACCAAGAAATGGCAGAGTCCACACAGGGTCCTGTTGGTTTCCAGTAGTACGAGGCTGAGGAACCGGTTCTGGAGTGGAAGGACGGCTTCTAGGAAGCGGCTGTGGATGATCCCTGGCGAGAGTTGCATTGTAGGCCTGCGGAATGGCAGCATCTGGCATCCGTGAAGCTCTGGTAAGTCTGCGGGCTTCCTCTAGTTCCGCATTGCGCTCTGAAGTTGTTGTCGCAGCCCATGGATCTCTGCATCCCTCATACTGCCTTGTACTTGGGGTGACACGGTGGGGAAAACCAGGCAAGGTCCCCTGGTAAACCCCAGGAGTTGTCGCTGTGCCCTGGGTAACTCCTCAGACCTCTCTTCAAGCTGTTGACGAAGCTGTTGCACAGTTCATCCTGTTCTGACCGAGGCTCTGGTTGGGGGTTATCTGTTTCAGCTGGGCAAGGCTGCCTTTCAGTGCTAGGTCGCTGAAGAGTTTTTCATGTTGTTGGAGTCGGAGATCATTTTGGGTTTTTTATACTCTCGGAATTCAGTGACCAGAGCGTTTATCTTTCCATTATCTCCTCAAACATGCTAACTTCCGCCACCATTACTTCTACAGCTCGGCTACCGTCTGGATTTGACCCCTAGTAGCAGCAGCAACGCGATCCGAACGAGTGGAGAAGTCACACGCGAGGCGGCTGACTATAAGGGGGTCTCGCGGGGCTCTTGAAGCTTCTCGTATCTCTCTTGCCTGGATGTTCCCTTTGGCATACTCGTAAACAGGGGCGTGAGACTGTAAACAAATACTGCTCAGTGGCCAAAAATAACTCCCTTAGCGACTAAGAATATTCTCAGCACCTTACGAAGTCAACAGAACAGGTCCAGCACACATTATCATACACGAAAGCACTGCACAAAAGTACGAATATCAGCCAACATTAAAGGGATGATACAAAAGAAAGCCCGAAAAAAAACAAGCCGGCCAAAGGAAAGTTATTTAAGCGTATTTCAAACAGAGTCCGTAAAAATGCATGAGCCAACTAAAATCTAGATAGACGAGCGGATTTATAAGCACGATAAAAGCAAAAGAAATTATAAACACTGTAAAAGAAATGGTTAAACACGGTAAAAAATAACACAACAGCTCTAAATGTCAATAAAAACAACTACACTGTAAACCTGAAATAAAATGCAATAATTCAAAAACACAAGAAATGCGTGGTTTCACCAACATCTACAGTAAACCCTGCATGATATAAACCCCGCAAATAGAGTTAAATGGACATATTAATGTCGTGGACCTACTAAACATACGCACTTAGTTATGACAAGTAATACACAAGAAAAAAAAACATTAATTTCACCAACAGAAAGGTAGCATAAAAAAAAAATCCACCGCTGCACACCAAAATATTTCCCGTGGTGGGGTATTGTGGCTCCGTAGCCAATATTAATTTCTATGGGGTTCACTGTCAAACTGATTCCCAAGAAGTGGTAGCGTGAATTTAAAATCAAATGACTGCCTGTTATAGACCTCGGGATTATACACGAGAAAAAATGTTGCTAAATTTAAATCGAATAAAAAATTGAAAAAAAAAAATATATTCACTATATTTCTGTATGCACAAGCTAGTACGGCATGCGAAATCTATGAACTGGCTTATATTTACTTTAAAAACAAAGGATCTGTCCAGCTCCTATGCCACACGGAAACAGCCAGGAAAAAAGAACTTAACTCGTATTTTCCCGTGTGATGTGATGCCCAGACCCGGGCCGAGTTTTCCACCTTCCGCCAACAAAGGAAAATCCCCAGGAGGGAAGCCAAAAAGCCGTTGTTTCGAGGAGAATGAATCTATTTCCCGCTCAACGCGGCTTATATTTATAAAGTTTTGTGACGTCATACCCACGCCAAACATCGTTCGTTAAAACCTAAAGTTTGTACAAAAACATTAGCAAAGAAGTAAAATCAAATATAAAAAGACCTTCTAACGAGACAAAACGAAAAAAAATACATGTTATGTGGAGTACACAGAAAGAAGTACCAATGGATAAAATTTAATCTAAAAAAAACACATTTCTTAAATGAGAATAAACTTCCCTGGACAGAAAAAGTGACAAAAAAGCAAGATAAAAAATAGGAGATAAATTAAAATGATATAAGTGACCATGAAACACACAGAAGAGGAGAGAAATAATCTGCGTATAAATGAATCGCAGACGAGAGGACGGGGTCAAAGGGCAAACTCAAACAGAAGCGACTTATTGGAACCAATGTAAAATGGAACAATAAAACAGAAATAAGCGAACGTATGTACATAGAGACATGTAGAAAGGACAACTGCTGCAAGCGTTGACCGGGCTGCGAGATGTCAGGGCGCGCGAGAGTCCGGGAGGCTGACGGTGAGATGACAAGAGATGGCAGGCCGTAGGAGGCCACCTTACAATGGTTTTAGCTTTTTCCTTATGCTAGCTTAGCTAAGTCTCAAAGCTTTCTTCTTATTTGTTCATCTTTCTCTGTTTTCCCTCTCTATACACTGTTGCCCTATCCTTCCTTCTACCTTTCCCCCCCACCCTTTTTGCAATACTCTTGGCCGTTTATTCTATAGTACTTATACTATAGATCTACCCTCACTATGCTACCCTCAATAGATCTACCCTCACTATGCTAGCCTTTCTCTTGCCTATACTTTATATCTATCTGCCATCATCCCATCATCTCTCCCTACCTTTCCTTTATCCTAACCCTAATTTCTACGTCCCTACTACTCTAACTGAACCCTTAACCCCTTATCCTGAAATTATCCCTGGCCAACGGGAATTCGTATGATCCTGGAGGAGCCACAGCAGACGGATCGCCTGACACTTACATTCATTTACTTCATATTATTTTATGTATACGCAAGTCTTGTTGTATAGTCGAGAATCATGTACATATGTATAATTCAGTTTATAATTAGATTGTATGCTTTGTTTACTTGTTGATGTCGGGCATTTTAGAACCGTGGGGCTTCGTGATACCGAACTGCAGCTTAGTTTTACTTTTTTGTTATTTCGTGTTGTATCAGAATTTTAATGTTTTATATGAGTTCTGTTTTTGAATAAAAAAAAATTAGTTGATCTATTTTTATTCATACACAGCCAATTTAGTTTTTTTTGTTGTTCTTTCAGTTAATAATTATAAAAGTTTCGTGGCACATTTTTTTACTACTTTTATTCAGTGCAGATTTATGTATTATAGTATCTTTTTATTTTAAGCATGATGATTAGTGTTGTCCATTTTTTTTCATGTTTTATCGTTTTTATGGTACCTTTTTGATGACCATTTTTATGCCATAAATATTTGTATCTGCACTTTCTTTAAACTTTTATTATTTTTAAAACTGAAAGTAGATGTATTTTATTCTGTAGTGACCATTACCTGTTCCTGTATCAAAATTGTATTTCAAATTATTCTGCAGAAAAGTTGATGTTCACATTGCTCTCCTCCCGCCTATATAAGAGGGCCATTCTGAGTGAATAAAGTGTGTCAAGTCGAACGTGTGTTTGTGTGCTCCTCACCATGGATCCTACAGTGATTTGCCGACGAAATATAACGAGCAAGGTTGTATCTGAGCCAGGAAAAGCTGGGCGTGCTAATTAGAGTTTTAAATGTGCACTGATATTTATAGAAGCACCTATACTGCTACCTCAGACACCCCATTCTTCTCATGAGGGCTTGTAAGGGATTTTTATTTCATCCCGCTTCACGGGGCATCGCCACTTTGATGGTGTGATAAAAAGGTTCCGCCCACGGACACCTTACACAGCCCCTCACCAATCCTCAGTCCACTCACCGCTATTACTACAAACCAATGGATAATACAACTTCAGTTTCATCGACTCCATCCCTCAGCATCTTACAATGGAACATACTTGGGTTATGAGCAAATCTTGCAAGCCTCCTAGCAACCAATGCAGAAAACAACTTTGATATTCTAGTCCTACAGGAAATCCTTCTTCCCGAAAATGGAACATACAACATTAAGAACTATACATATACCTGGACAAAGTAGGGTACTTCCATCTTCGTCAAGAGCTCGATCCATAGCCAACTAATAACACCTGCACCAGAATACGGAGATCAAGGTGAATGCATAGGTATTCAGCCCTCCTTACACCATATTGATCTACTTCTCTTCAACATATATCGCAAACCTCATCCCAGCTGTGAATTAGAGCTCGACAAACTTTTTGGCTTAACAGCAAACGAACCAACCATCATCTTAGGTGACTTTAATGCACGCCACCCCGACTGGAATGACCCCTCCACTCCCTCTGCTCACAGAATAGATGACACAGGAAGACACATCAAGCTACTTCTAGACTCCTTTCCAGATGTTTCACTGCTGAATGCTAGAAAAGCTAAATACACCAAAGGCGCAGTCTTAGATCTAGTTTTCCTCTCCACATCCTTATTGCCCATGCCGACTGGATAATTCATCCATTTCTCACCTCTCACCCCTTGCTACAATAACCAACCTACCACTTCCTCCACCAGCTATAAGATGGAATCTAAAGGAAGCAGATTGGCCATGGTTCACTTAAATTTTAGAAGATTGGGCAACTCAGTATACTGCAGCAACAGAGCTACCTCAGCTTGAGCAGGATTTCACCACTGCCATTAAAG
>NW_023659330.1:374345-376845 GCF_015228065.2 Penaeus monodon
TGCCCACTGCGAGGGATGAAGCGCTGGAGGAAGTATGGGGGAGTGAGTAGGTCACGGTCCCGTCGCTACATCGTACATTGCTCGCCACCTACTCACACCTCGCCCTCGAGGTGTCAAGGGTGACCTAACTTTGGATGGTCATCTCGTTTCCGCGTGCGTTGTTCTTGGTGCATCTTCATGGCTGCTTGTCCCTGTCGTCCTTTTCTCCTGGTCCTCGGTGTAATCTGTCCGTCCTCGACGTCCACCGTTCTCGAAGGTCTCGCACAGGTCCTCCTTGGCTTGGATTCATCTAGACTTACTCGTAGTTCTCATCCAGCCTAACTCGGCATTATCATGGACGGCTTAATACCTGCTCTGACGAACATCTAGTCCGCAGGTTTATCCAGTGACGCTCCTTCCCACAGCATCCTAAGGAGCTGGTTCTGCAGCAGGTCCTCCTTCGGTGCCGTGTTGACTGCTATAAATAGTCGGGAACCAGATCATACACGTAAGGGCCAGATAGTAGAGAAAAAGAAAAGCAACAGAGAAGAGGGGGTGTTAAGTACCACTAGTCGGTTATTTATTTAAAGTTGGCGGTTTTTAATGTTCGTTTTTAACTTTATTTTCATCTTTTTTTTTAGCTTTGTGTTTTATTTTCACAAAGGTAAAGAAGAAAATAGGGAGGGAGGACGTCAGTAGCGATCCACATGGACCTGGCTTGAACTACCACCGTCTCTGATAGATATGAGATAGATAACGGAAACGACAACGGCAATCCGCAAGGATTTACTTGAACAAGTGAAGAATATAATGTAATTTCATGTACGAGTCACTCGTCACGACTGAGAAAATTTTGGGCAAAGAGATACGTTATAGATCTTTCGCTGGCACTACGACAACAACAAACCCTATTAATGAAAGGTTTCAGTGTCTTTTGTTCTGCGTGGATGGGTGAGTGAGTGAGTGAATAAGTGTGTGTGGTGTGTGTGTGTTGTGTGTGTGTGTGTGTGTGTGTGTGTGTGTGTGCGCGACAGCGAGCGTGAATGAGAGTGAAAGTGAGAGTGACCTCACACAGAGAATATCACAACACGAATAGTAATGTTCAATATTACAAAATTGAGATAATTAGCAATGCTAGGTATATAAAATTATTTCAACTACCACAATGCATTCATCTCTATTGATATGCGACAGAATGTACGCATTAATGGATGGTGACATAAAAAAAAATATTCGCAAGCATTTAGCAAGCAATCTTCTCAAGTTCAGAAAATCTGACTGCCGAGGTCGCCATGTCTAGCTATGCATGTTAGACTTCATCGATAGGGGGATCTTATACCAAAATGCCTACTTTGAAGCGAACCAAGTCAGGAAAATCCTATAAATACCTGCTCTTTTCTGCATATCTGTGATGGCGCTCGTGGCATTCCCTATTGGTATCTACGAATCACACAATCACTTGGGAATTACCCAAAACATGCAAGCGAATTCAGAGGGTGAGAAGGGTGTGATTAATAGCGAATAATGATTCTAGCTTAAACATAGTCCTACATTAATCAACGGGCGTAACTGCGGGTCACACGGACTCGAAAGTTACCGATCGAACAAATAAGTTCGGTTTTACCTATACCTACTGTCGAACGTCGGAGCAGAGATCAATTAGGCGTTTACACAACCCCGGGGTATATCAGGCAATCCTGTGCACTATGATATGTGGAGAGATCTTATGCTATACTCAAAAAAATATATTTTAATAAATCGCCTTACAAGCTCTGTTCTAGTGCCGATAGAATGTGTCACCAATGAGCAATGTAACGGTGCTACAGTTAATCCCCAAGGAGTCAACAAAACAACAACAACCAAATTATGGGAAAAACGAGCGGTCCTCTCTTGACCCTTTCCACGTCCCAACCAACCAGAAAAGAAAGGGAGGTCAGGTCGAGACAGGAAAAACAAGCGGTCATCTATTGACCCTTCCCACGGCCCAACCAACCGGAAGGGTGAAGGTGCAGTCAGGTCAGGGCAAGGGGAGGAGCAAGATGAATGAAATGAAGTGATATTCGTGATAAGATAAAATCACGAATGCATTATATTTGTTGCAGTTGAAACAACATAAATCTCTAAAAACGATAGAAATGAATTAACTACTTAACTAACGAACGATATTCATGTTTGTTAACCAAATACCGCGATCACACGGTAATGCGATCTGAGGTCAAAAGGATAGTGTGAGAACGTGCCATTTGCTGTAACTTAGCACTTTTACCCAACAAAACCGACGGCTTAACACATTTATGGGAGAAGGAAGGGAAAAGAAATAAGAAAAAAGCCCAAAACGTGTACTCACGTGGATTTGTCTAGACATGTCTTCGGGAATGGTTGAGCAGTTTTTTCTTGTCTTCGGAGGTTTTGCGTTCGTGCTGTGAGCCAAAGGCACAGCGACCACGCTGCCCACCAGATATATGGGCACAGAACCCTAGTACAATGGCTGCTGGGGTAATTATAGTTGTATGATGGCTTC
>NW_023659330.1:379345-402991 GCF_015228065.2 Penaeus monodon
CTAGAGACTTAAGCCATTACTCTCGTTCATTATCTTCCCTTTCTGAATTGAGATAACGAGAACTACAACCAATCAGGAACGGTAATTAGCCGGGTCTCTGATGGCTACTGGTGAGACATAATCACTTTGACCTAACGATAAGCTGTCACATGTAGCCTAAATGAGTAAGATAGATAGATAGATAGATAGACCTACATACATATATATATATATATATATATATATATATATATATATATATATATGTATATATATGATAAAATAGATAGGTAAATAGATAGATAGATAGATAGAGAGAGAGAGAGAGAGAGAGAGAGAGCGAGAGAGAGAATATAAGAGAAGGTGAGAGAGAAAGAGAGAGAGGCTCTGTTTATTATGTTTATTAGCCCTAAATAGCTTAATTGGAATGTTAGTATGATTGTCGTTGCATATTGTTGAATTCCGATGATGCCATTTCCAGATGCCCGCAAAGCAAAATAATCATGCGCAGAATGAGACTCGCGAAGAGTGTGTAATATATGCAACATGCGAATAATCGAACCAAGAGATGCAAATAGAGAATATCAGAAAGTTTCGTTCATTAACGTTCTCAAAGGTGTCTCTCATCTTCTGATTTTATCCTCCTTATTTAAGTGTTTCAGTTGATGAGGAAAATCTTTCTATCTGGTTTCAGATCAGATTTCGTGCTTTCTTTTCCTCCCTTTTCTTCTCACATTCCATCTCTCTCTCTCTCTCTCTCTCTCTCTCTCTTCTCTCTCTCTCTTCTCTCTCTCTCTCTCTCTCTCTCTCTCTCTCACTCTCCTCTCTTTTCTCTCTCTCTCTTTTTCATTAAGTCATTCGTAGATTTTTTTTTCTGAATCCGGTGTCTTCATTTGCCAGGTCTCACTGTCTAACATCGACACTCATATCGTATTCTGGTTTCACCTCCGATATACGTAAAATTCAGGGCTATTTCGAAACCATGTCAGAGTTTTACGGTTTTATTTTCTCGCATATACAACTTGATATCACATTGGCCCTTTTATAGGATCTGATCTCATGAAGCACTTTATACGACATGCTTGTACATTATTCTTCGTGTAACACAGCTTTATGCTTTCGTTATGCTATACGACATGGTTTTACATTTTCTGTCTACAGGTTTTGTCTCTTTCATTCCTAGCCCTTGATTATTAATTTCTCTTTCTCGATCCCTGATTTGCACTACGATATTTTCTGCTATCTGGCTGAACTCTGCATCGTGATGGCCGAGTGAACTTTTCGTCCACACCAGCAGACAAATACAAAAGCCGTTTTCGGGAGGCCTGACACACAACACAGGGATCAGAAGGAAGCATAAGCTTCATAAGGCAAGTTCTGTTTCTCTTTGCCAGACTCTCTCTCCTTTCCTCTTTCTCGTCCCCTCTCTATCCCACCCTGCATACCCACATTCCCGTCTCTCTCTGTCTCTGTCTCTCTCTCTCTCTCTCTCTCCCTCTCTCTCTCCTCTCTTCTCCCCTCTCTGTCTCTGTCTCTGTCACTGTCTCTCTCTCCTCTCCCTCTCCCTCTCCCTCTCCCTCTCCCTCCCCCTCTCTCTCTCTCTCCCTCTCCCCTCTCCCTCTCCCCCCCTCTCTCTCTATATCTATCTATCTAAAATATATATATATATAATATATATATATATATATATTATATATATGTATATATGTATATATGTATTTATATATATATATATATATATATTATATATATATATATATATATATATATATATCCTCTCCACTTCCCGAAATCTAACACTCGAAGCCCTTTGTTTAACTACGGCCTATGAATTATCCGTGCAGAGGCTTGATGATGTGGTGACTAACCCAAAAGCATCTTTCTATCCGTCCCTCTGCCTGTAAGTCTTACTGTCTGTCTGTCTGTTATTATTTTTGTTTGTCTATCTGTTAGTCCTTCTCTCTCTCTCTCTCTCTCTCTCTATATATATATATATATATATATATATATATATTATTATATATAATATATATATATGTATATATATATATATATATATATATATATATATATATATATAGTGGTGGTGTTGTGTGTGTGTGGTGTGTGTGTGTGTGTGTGTGTGTGGTGTGGTGTGTGTGTGTGTGTGGTGTGTGTGTGGTGTGTGTGTGGTGGTGTGTGTGTGTGTGTACACATAGATACACATACAAAATGCATTGCATTGCACTGCAAGGTCATCATTCAATTCTGAGACCAATCACACATTCGTTGCTGACGATATCCTTTTGCAGATTAGACAGGAGGTGGACTATGTTCTCCAAAGAGCTAGTCAAATTTTAGCCTCACTAACTGCCCTATATTCCTAGGTTAGATGAACAGGTTATTGCATGGACTGACTTTTTTTTCTGTTTTCATTGTTGATCCACTTCTCGTCCCGTAATCTTCGTTTCACCAAAAAAACAAAACAATGAACGTTGCTTGAATAGTATATAAGTGACAACTATATGCTTGCTCCCTTAGAGTTAGAACTACCCAGACTATCATCAGATTTCATGTGTGTAACGTAGATACTCTTAACATTCTAAAACTTTTTTCGACTTGGTATAGAACCCTCATAATATTTGCATATTGCCAGTGCCTTTATTCCTTATATACTTAAAGTAAATAGTAAACTTCACCAATCTCCTATGATGTTTCTACAGATCTTCGTGGACATCAGGGACTGTCGTCCTAATTCTTAAAGAATGTGCGCGCATCCAACAGGGAACAAACAAATGATGCCGAGTTTAGCCTCATACCATGCCATAAAGAAAGATGGTGAACAGCTACGCCACCGAGCCATCCTTACCGACAACATGGTATTTAGAAATATCCTATTCAAAATTTTAGATTGAAAACCTAAGGTAGCCAATATGTCACTGTGCTGGATACCCACATGTAAGAATATCCTCCTTAGATAGGCCGACTAATTAGCCAAATTAAAATTTTCTCATACAAAAACACGCTATGCGATCTCTATACACATCCGACAGATTTTCTTAGAGCTTATGCGGTACTAACTACGGGAAACATGAAAAACCGACACAACACTAGTGACTATCTAGGTAGCAGTAGGTCAACGCTGGCCAGCCTACTCTTGGGAGTACACCATACAATATGTACAATTTTAGAAGCAAAACTCCTATCATCTTTACATAATATGTAAGATACCTAGGCCGTACAGTTTTCTTTATTACTTACTATTGTGTCCTTTTGATACAATAGTACCGCTTGCTGATTACATTAAGAATATCATACATGTTGCTCTTTGTGGGATATATATATATATATATATATATATATATATATATATATATATATATATATAAGTAGTAGGAAATACGACAGAACGCTGCACATTCAAATACGTACATGACAGAACGCTGCACATTCATATACGTACATGACAGCAACGCTGCACATTCATGTACGTACATGAATGTGAAGTAGGTCAGTGACCGTGACGTAATCATAACCTTGACGAACCCAAACCCAACCAATGTCCACAACAACATAATCAATACCCGGAAATCATTAACCTACTTTCACATGTGCTTTTTTATGTTCGTACATGATGCCTCATAAGAGAAATAATGAAACAATATGTACTACAGACGAGTATCCCCTCCAATGCAGGTGACCGGTGACATAGTTTAAATGATCACAGCGTAACCACAAAAACCTTATCGAGAGTGAAAGCAGGATAATGTAGGGGACAAAATCGAACACCCTCACACACGTACATGAATGTGAAAGTAGGTCCAGTGACCGTAAACGTAATCAGTGACCTTGACAAAACCACAAACCGAAAACCGCAACCAATGTCCACAACAACATAATAAATACCCGGAATCATTACCTACTTTCACATATGCATTTTATGTTTCTTATATGATCATAATAAGAGAATAATGAAACAAATGATGAGCTACGACGAGTATCCCCTCCAATGCAGGTGACATGTGACATAGATTAATGATCACAGCGTAACCACACAACCTTATCGAGAGTGAAAGAAGGTTATGATCCGAGGAAACCACTAAACCATAGCTAGCGATGGCTATCGCCCACACCTTACGGTTGAAAATGGTGCATCATAACAGAAAGTGACCACTGAAAGTGATTAACTAATCATATCCGTATCCAAAATCTTTACTCATAACCAGTGATGTACAGACGAGGATCTCCCCCAAATTTGCAGGTTGACATAGATTAATGATCACAAAACCTTGTCGAGAGTGAAAGCAGGCTAATAAATCACGAGGTAACCACTAAACCATAGCTAACGATGGCTCCCATACATCCTTTACAGTCCAAAATAGTACATCATAACAGAAAGATGACCATATCCGTAACCGAAATCATTACCCTAGGCATGCTACAGATGACTCACCCGCGGCTCCTCCCACCCACCCGCAATATTCACCATTTTTTAAACTTGTACCGAATCGAGAATTAATTCTGTTACGACGGGAAAAACCCATCTCTCCTAATGACTGAAATTGTTAAATCAATAATAATAGTCACACAGTCTGCTAATGACCGATAATTTCTGCTCCTCTCTCACTGTAACCAGAGATAGAATACAATTAAGTGTAAAGGATTATAAAAACTCGTTATAAAATTTTATGCTTTTATTTTTGATTGTATAAACACTATCAATGCGCTCGCCACAACCACACCACACCCCAACACACACACACACACACACACACACACACACACAACCACCACACACCACACACACACCACCACCACCACCCCTCTTCCATACCCTCCCACCACCACCCCACAATATTCACCATGTTTAAACTTGTACCTGGATCGAGAATTGACCCTGTTACAGATAAATGATCATCCCTCCTAATTAATCATAATCCTAAATGTCCCTCTAATGATTCTAATACACAACACCTAAAGGGTTCCTCTCACCCTCCCCTCCTCCTCTCCAACCAACCCTCCTCCCCTTCCTACCGCCCCTGCCCCACATTCCTCCATACCCAAAAATAAAAAGTCAAAAAAAGTAGAAAACAAACAAATCACAATGCTTAATTAAGGAGATAATACAGTCCTGCACTGAAGTGCGAGTGATCACCCCTACTAATGAATGATGAAATCATAATCCAACCCGATGCCATGTGTCACTGATGACTCAACTCCCTCACCACCCCTCCTCCCTCCAAAACCCGTCCCCGCAATATTCATCGTGTTTGAAAAAACTTGAACCCGGATCGAGAATTGACACTGTTACAGACGAGTGACCACCCCTCCTAATGAATGAAACTGTCATAATAAATAACCCTAACAAGGTCTTCATATATGCTTTTAGTACAAACAAACAGACAAAACAAATCTATCGCCCCGAATTTCATATAAGAGGATATAATATGATCATTTCTTCTTATTCAGAGGTATGACGGTGACGGTGCACTATCGTCTTGAGGTGTAACCAACCGGGAAAAAGGGAAAATCCATTTTAAACCCTTACTAAGATTGAAAATTTTTCTCAGTACTAAATATAAGACAAAAATATATGCATATAACACTATCCATTTCTTCCAATCCATATGCATATATAAAAAAAAATACTTGCAAGACCATAATCAATATCTTTACAAATTTTTAAACAAATGCATAATATAACAAAGATGCAACTCAAATAAAATATCTCAACGAAATTTCTAACTTCGCGGGAACGTTGAAAAACTTGCGAACTCCTCTCTTCTTTTAACATGTATACTAGTCGTTCTTACATCCCAAAGGTATCTTCATAAAAAAATACAATTCGTGAAAAGGATCATGAAACTCTTTTGTACCCACATGCCTTTAATTGACTTTCAAGAAAAAAACCGCGTCCTACAGGTGATAACACAAATAAGATAAAATAACAGGCTTATTTTTTTTTGTGTAAATGTAAATGCGATAACTACCACTACGCACTTTTTGAAAATTGCGGGGCTTATACAACGGGTTAATCATAATAACAGGTGAAACCCTAATAAGAATAACAACAAAAATTTCTTAACTTCGCGGACGTTTTGATAAGCTATCTTACCCCCAAAAGGAAATCTTTCTAATAAAAATACAATTCACTCAAAGGTTCATGAAACTCTTGTTGTACTCAATGTCTTTATTATGACTTTCACAAACCACACATCCTAACAGGTGAAAATACAAATAAAATAAAATAACAAGTTTAAATTTTTCTGTGTAAATGTAAATGCGATAACCACTATCTCATCCCTTTTGAAAATTTCAGGCTTATACAACAGTTTAATTACCTAACAGGTTGAAAAGTCACCGGTTTTATTCTATTTAGAGAGTGTTAATAGGGTTTTCAACGCATCTGCGCGGACCAAGAGGGGTTTTCCCCATCCTATTTCCGTCTGAACAGTTAATTATCTACCAACTAGGATCACCACCTTCCCCACGTGCTAAACCAGTTATGTTTTGCTAATTAACCCCCAGGGGCAATGCGGTATATTTCCTAAAATGTTCCCGCCTCAACTCTCAGTTTTGTACAATCTACAATGCAAACTGGGAAAAAATGTTCAGCTTTGCCATATGTTAACTCTGTGTACGCCAATACAGTGCATTCTCTCTGATATAAAAGACCAGGGTAAACACTGATTAGGGATCCTCTGTTTATGATGATAAAAGAAAAAGAGGAATTAAAAACAGAAGGTGGACTAGCTTTTCAGAAATTTTTACTCCCCCTCCACAAAATGTCTATAGAACCTCCCACAAGTATATCCCGAAGAAAGGAAATATGCAATCGTAACCACTAATGTTGGTTACTATAGAATCATTCAACTAGAAAAAAAGAAGAATTGTCTCCTACAAGAACGGGAAAAAATTGTAAAAACAAATACCTTGCCGACGAAATAATCCAACAAAAACTTTACTTCTCGATTTCCCTGCCATGGTCTTTCTCACCAGTCTACAAACATGCTATAAGAGAGGGGGCTAGATAAGTTGCTATCTTTAAGTCGGCCTACGGCGATTGTATTTTTCATTTATCTAGCAAATATTTTTTTTTTGTCTCCTACAAAAACGGGAAAAATTTATAAAGGACACAAATAACCTTGCCAAATGGTATAATTCAACCAAACTTTAACTTCTCGATTTCCCCCTGTCATTGCCTTTCTACAAATATGCAGCAAGAGATGGAGCTAGATAATTGGGTTATCTTTAAAAAGACGATCACCTCACCGCCGGTCTATGGTGATTTACTTTTTCGGGAAACGTACATTCAGCCACCGCTTTTTAAGTAACACTGCATATTTTTCTCAAATTTTCCCTATACAAAGAGAAAATATTTTTTACGTTGGCACTGAATAAAACTTGACACTCGATCTCTTTAATATTTTCTAAATATTTTAAATACAAAGTCATCCCAAATGAAAAATATATATATCTAACATCCTTTGCCTATGATTTTTCACTATGTCCCTAGTTGTTGTAGTACGAAAACATTTAAGGCCCCTATAACTATTTTATCTTCAAAAATAAAAACACCTGTAAACAAAAAGGGCTTTCACTTGATTTTTTTTCCCTTTTAACAACTATGTCTTTTATCAAAAAAAAATTTTTATAAGATTAAAAAAAGAGTAAAATAATATAACCCCCCATGTTATAAAGCTTTTATAATTGTACGTGTATTGGAATGACAAAGCCCAATTCGCCTAAGCAGAGATTTTTTGACCAAGGATATGTTTACCCCTGTGAGTAAAAAAAAAAAAAAAAATTATGACCCCTCGATGCGATGGATCTTAGCAACAGCATGTGATTTTCCAACTGTGCGTTTTTTTTTTCTTTTTCTTTTCTAAAACCCAGTTATCTATAAAGGTGCTTTCTTGTTGTGTGTCTACATTAGATATTCTTGTTTTAACGTGGCAGTAAAGGGGTATATGACGAGCAACATACAGTCGAGAGGTAAGTTTAAGAAAGGTTTTAAAAACACAGTCCTAAAGGGGAAAAAGCCGCAACCGAAGCAATATTTTCTAAATGACAAGTAAAAAAGCATTCGTTTAGGGGGAAAAAAATTTCGCTTACCTCAATAGGGAGGGAAAGGGTTCTTTTCATAACTTAGAGAAAGCAAAATGCCCTTTTTTTCAAATACAAGGGGGATTATTGAAGTAATGTATATGAACTGAGCAGTTTTTTTCAGACTTGGGAATATATGGTAAGTGTTAAAATGTTATAGCATTGCATCATCTTTACAAAAAGTCTTATTTTATCTAAATGCCTTCCTAAACTCTGACAATTCTCCAGCAATATCCGATAACGGACGACCACAGACAGTTTTCATGGAATACCTCTGCTTGTCACGAGATAATGACTTCAAACCGTCATAGTAAACCATTATGACGTGCGAAGTGAGAAGAGGCGAACAATAGAGCGACACCATGGAAGTACTTTTCTCGTCTCCTTTCGTGAAGAACTGCATAGTTTAATGAAAACTACAAAGGAAATCGCACCCCTTCATCATTTGACCAAGTAAACCCCCATGTTCTAGATAGCTAGAAAGTTTTAAAAAATGCTCGCCTCGGTTGCTGATCTTCGTAGCATATCGTTCTTCACACCCACTCGTTCCGCTAGCTCACGCTCTGTTCTCCCTATCAAAAATGCCATATCTTGTTGCCGAGGCTTCACCCCTTTTCCTAATCTGCTCCTCCTCCCTCGACTAAACGCGATGCTGTATTTACCGCGAGGATGTAAAAATGGTGATTATAATCATAACTGGAGCTATAACATAACTTCCACAAAACAGATATGTTATTGACATTGATTTTACTTGGGAATTGGTGGTGCTTATAGCCATATCAAGCTTGGGGTTCCTTGCGAAGAAAACATAAAATTTGATAAAACAGTAATATGTCTTTCATTAGTAGTATAAATAGATAATTTACTCGTATGACTGCAATACACAATCATCATAGTACAAACATTTGCCGCGATAATTTGTCCCGAATTTATAATTCCATCTTTTATTCAAGTTTTGCTTCTCGCTTTCCTCGCAATTATTTATTTTTCCCCTTCGCAGCAGAAATAAAACGGTAACAGGCACGATTTGCTGTCTTGCGGCATGTCACCTCTGTCGGAAGGAGCATTCAGATTCTGAAAAGAGGCTTATAAAAACTAGCACCGTATCCGAGCCATTACATGCTAGTAATTTACCAAATTTCCTTATGTTAAAAATGTAATTTTTATTCTTAAATGACAAATAATGCTTACCAATGGATCAATATATGTATTTTTTGCATAAAAGCACCATCTAACCTTGTTATTAAAGAAGAATATACCCATCCTCCAATACATTGTCCAGCGAGACAAGTCATACGTCTGAGAAACTGTACATTTTCACCCCTAAATTTTGCGACCGCCAAAGGCACTCCTCACAATGCCTTGTTAAAAAAACTTTTACTTGGGGGTTACATTATAATCATTCACATGTAACTGCCTACGTTATCACGTCTTCTTCGTCGTCAGAGAATATTTCTCCCTGTAATGTTGACCGCAGCCTAGACGAGGACTCTATTTCCCGCACGCGCCGCACTCATCACCGACGCGGATGCGCGCGCGGGGAAGTAAACCGCACGAAAATTAATTCGGGGGGATATGATTTTTATTTGTTGTCTGTTTGTTTGTACTAAAAGCATATATGAAGACCTTGTTAGGGTTATTGATTATGACAGTTTTCATTCATTGGGGGGGGTGGTCACTCGTCTGTAACAGGGTCAATTCTCGATCCGGGTACAAGTTCAAACACGAGGAATAGTGCGGGACGGGGGTGGAGGGGAGGAGGGTGGTGAGGGAGGGGAGTCATCAGTGACACCTGGCTCGGTTGGATTATGATTCATCATTCATTGGAGGGTGATCACTCGCACTTCAGTGCAGGACTGTATTATCTCCTTAAGTAAGACTTGTGATTTGTTTGTTTGCTACTTTTTCTGACTATTATTGTTTTTGGGGATGGAGGAATGTGGGCAGGGCGGTAGGAAAGGGGAGGAGGGTTTTGGTTTTGGAGAGGAGGAGGGGAGGGTGAGAGGAACCCTTTAGGTGTGTGTATTAGACATCATTAAGGGACATTTATGGATTATGATTAATTAGGGATGATCATTCATCTGGGAACAGGGTCATTCTCGATCCGGTACAAGTTTAAACATGGTGAATATTGTGGGGGGGGTGGTGGGAGGGTATGGAAAGGGTGGTGGTGGTGGGGGTGTGTGTGTGTGTGTGTGTGTGTGTGTGTGTGTTTTGGTGTGTGTGTTGTGTGTGGTGTGTGTGCGAGCGCATTGTATAGTGTTTATACAATCAAAAAAAAAAGCATATATTGTATAACGAGTTTTTATAATCCTTTACACTTAATTGTATTCTTATCACTGGTACAGTGAGGAGGAGCAGAAATTATCGGTCATTAGCAGACCTGTGTGACCTATTTATTATTGATTTTAACAATTTCAGTCTTAGGAGAGATGGTTTCCTCGTCTGTAACAGAATTATTCTCGATCTCAGGTACAAGTTTAAACATGGTGAATATTGCGGTGTGGGTGTGTGGGGGAGGGGAGCCACGGGGGAGTCATCTGTAGCATCTGCCTACGGTAAAGATTTCGGTTTCGGATATTGGTCATCTTTCTGTTATGATGTACTATTTTGGACTGTAAGGTATGTATGTTAGCCATCGTTAGCTATGGTTTAGTGGTTACCTCGTGATCATTAGCCTGCTTTCACTCTCGCAAGGTTTTGTGATCATTAATCTTGTCAACCTGCATTGGGGGAGATCCTCGTCTGTACATCACTGGTTATGAGTAATGATTTTGGATACGGATATTGATTAGTTATCACTTTCAGTGGTCATCTTTCTGTTATGATGCACCATTTTCAACCGTAAGTGTGGGCGTAGCCATCGCTAGCTATGTCTAGTGGTTGCCTCGTGATCATTAACCTGCTTTCACTCTCGATAAGGTTGTGTGGTTACGCTCTGATCATTAATCTATGTCACCTGTCACCTGCATTGGAGGGGATACTCGTCTGTAGCTCATCATTTGTTTCATTATTCTCTTATGATGCATCATATAAGAAACATAAAATGCATATGTGAAAATAGGTTAAAGATTTCCGGGTATTGATTATGTTGTTGTGGACATTGGTTGCGGTTTGCGTTTGTGGTTTCGTCAAGGTCACTGTTACTCACGGTCACTGACCTACTTTCACATTCATGTACGTGTGTGAGGGTGTTCGATTTTGTCCACCTACATTTTCCTGCTTTCACTCTCGATAAAGGTTGTGTGGTTACGCTGTGATCATTAAACTATGTCCACCCGGGCCCCCTGCTTGGAGGGGATACTCGTCTGTAGTACATCATTTGTTTCATTATTTCCTTATGAGGCCCTCATGTACGAACATAAATGCACTGTGAAAGTAGGTTAATGATTTCCGGGTATTGATTATGTTGTTGTGGACATTGGTTGCGGTTTTTTTGGTTTGTCCAGGTTACTGATTACTTTACGGTCACTGACCTACTTTTACATTCATGTACTACATGAATGTGCAGCGTTCTGTCATGTACGTATATGAATTGCAGCGTTCTGTCATGTACGTATTTGAATGTGCACGTTCTGTCGTCTTTCCCTACTACTATTATATATATATATATATTTTATATATTTATATATATACATATATATTTATATATATACATATATTTATTTGTTTATTTATCTATATAAATAAATATATAAATATATATATATATTTTATATTTTTTTTTTTTTTTTTTTTTTTTTTGTTTTTTTCTACGACTAGACAAAATGCAAAAAGAACGTACTATTGTAGTCATGCAATTTCTATGATCAATATTTGCCTGGGAGCCTTCCACATCAGTAGAAGCGCAGGTATTTGGCTGGATGCTATAGCATCTCATCTATGTGTGCATATGAATTTTTGACTGTGTGTGTTGTGTGTGTGTGTGTGTGTGGTGTGTGTGTGTGGTGTGTGTGTGTGTGTGTGTGTGTTTTGTGTGTGTGTGTGTGTGTGGGGTTTTTTATATATATATATATATATATATTATATTATATATTTTATAATGTATATATATTATTATATATATATTATTATATATATATATATATTTGTTTATTAATTATTTATATAAATAAAATATATATTTTAATTTTTTTTTCATTTATTTATTTTTTTTTTTTTCCCTACCGACTAGACGAAATGCAAAGAAACGTACTATGTGTATCATGCAAATTTCTATGATTAATATTTGCCTGGCACCTTCCCATCAGTAGAAGCGCGGGCGGGTTGGCTGGATGCTATGCATCTCATCTAGTGTGTGCATATGATTTCGACTGTGTGTGGGGTGTGTGTGTGTTTTGTGTTGTTTTGTGTGTTGTGTGTGGTGTGTGTGTGTGTGTGTATGTGTGTGTGTTTTGTGTGTGTGTGTGTGTAGTTGTGTGTGTGTGTGTGGGTGGGTGGTGTTGTTGTGTATGTACATATATACATTTATTATATTATCACACACACCCACACACACACACACTACACACCCCACCATACCACACAACACACCCACACACCACATACATACATACATACATATATATAAAATATATATTATATATATATATAAAATAATGTATTGTCAAGCGAGAGTTGCCTTGTGGGGGAAAATAAAAGGGGTCTTAGCTTGCTGGCATATTGTTGTGATACCCGCCAAGAGACCTCCGTATCCTCCGTATCTCGAGGATGAGATGGGAGCGTTGGATCCTGTGTGGCTTGGTCCCGTCCTGCCTTGTCTCTCCCCCCCTCCCGGCTGATGAGACGTTCCTTTTATGCGGTGGCCTCTTCTAGGGCGGATGTTTACTTACGTCGCAAGTGCCAAAAAGAAATCAGGGCGGGCACCTGCATCCGCCCAAGAGAACAGGCAGCTGTTGAGGACGGAGGTGTGGGAAAAGGTCCATCCGGTCCCCGCTATGTGTGCTGTTTTTCAAACGCTCATAAAGGTTCGTCCTCGAGCCGTCTGCAACACTTGAAATACTGCAGTAACGCATAGGGATGCAGGTTCTGCTCGACGTCCCCAGATGAGTCTTGGTGATCCGATGGGCCGCCAGAGTCATCATGTGCCAGCGGAGGTTTCGCACTGAGGTGTAACATTCAGTAACAAGGAGGGTCACATCGTCTTCAGAGGCTGTAATATAAGTGTAACAGGTCAGTAAAAGGGCTAAGGGGAGGACAACATGTTTGTCGATCACCTTAGTAAGATGCCAAAAAAGGAGAGCTTAAGAAGAAAATTTGTTATAAGAAGGGTAGCATGTTTAATTGGGGAGGTGTTAATTTGTTCAGTAGAGTACCATCATATTGTAAGAAAAAAAATATTTGGACAAAATTCCAAATCTTCGAGCTTAATAGGCAAGTATTTATACCTCGAACACTAGCAGCTGAGCCTGAAATTAATTTTAACCGTGCGGTCTCGGCATGTGAATCTTGTGGGTGTAATTGGGCGTAATTCTCGGTGCGGCGGGCGCAGAATTCCTTCGTTTACGGTCATGAGCCGGGCTTAAAATTATTTGCAGTGATACTGTGTAAGCCTATATAAAGCATGGCGTCTGCAATGCGTTGCTATTTGGCTATGCATATATACTCTACGGACTTCTTTGCCACGTTTCATCGAAAAACTGTTTTCCATATTTCGTATCCTCTCTGATCACTGAAAAGGACGTGAAGTGGTAGCGTATACCCCTTTTCCTTATTTAATTTAGGCCTAATAGATGTCCATCATAGGTGTTGCATTTATAATTAAAGTCACTCGTGATATGGCTCTGGTTTACGTAAAACATAAAGCTGTCAAAATCGGCAAAAGTAACTTAAATCAAATTAAAGAAAACAAAAAGAAATAAAAACCCTTTAAACCCCAAACAAAAGACTAGTGTAAAACTCAATTAAACTACTCTAAATCAAGTCCATGCACGATAAAAAACATGAAATGCAAAAAAAAGATTGAATTGATGAATACAAAAAAAGGGAAAGGGTTCTAGAAAAAAAAAAAGTTATGGGTTTGTTTTTACTGAACAAAATCATCTACTCACAAATACCTTAATATATTTTATGTCTCGGATGTTTCCAGTATCGTGTTTCACCGCATTGACTTTTAATAGTAGCGGGTAAGTATTGGCGGTGCTAAATGGAACGATGGCCCCATAGTTCTGCTGACGAGGGTTCGCGAAGAATTGGCGAGGCAGGTAGGACGGACTGGCAAAGGTGGCAGCGAAAAGTGTAAAGTGGGAACATATCGTCACGACCTCGTCAGGAGGTAGCACAGACGTGAGTGTCAGCACGAAGTATGGGGCAGACAGGACGCGGGTAGGCGTAGATTAGGATAGGAATTCGTAGCGATGGTTGGGCGTTAAAGGAGGCGGGGAGGCACTTCGACAGGAGTGCCTTGTCGCGGATAGCGTGGATCGGCAACAGTCGTCGGAAAAGAGCGTGGAATCGCAGGGTATTTTGGTAAATTAACTTTGTGATGTTCTTGAACACCGTTGCCATCAGATATCAATGAGCTCCGCTGTCACCAGATATCAATGAGAAGTTGGGAGCACACTGTCACCAGATGTCAACGGGAGAGGTTGGCCTTAGTGCAGGTGAATGAAAGGGGTCTTAGCTCGCACACTTATTACCCGCATACCTTGAAGGGGGGATTTTTGAGGAAGGATCTTAGCACCTTAGCAATAGCATTATTTGTATTGATTTCAGTCTTGCTGTGGAGTGTGAAATTACACTTGGAGGGAGAGCAAGCAAAGGTGATTTTCGGTCAGCTTTTGGCCGCAGTATTTGCAGAACAATCAGTTCGAGGCATGTGAGCCTTTCACTGAAGAGGTGATACTTAAGTGCAGGCCGACAGATTACCCTCCTTTTATATCGGGGGATGAGGGAAGCATTTCACAGAGATTACAGAATTTCCCCTGGCTTCAGGGGGATCACCCCGCATGCTTTCGGGGCCCCCTGTTCCCCTGACGTTCACGAATCTGTACAGCAATCCTACGGACTCCTTCGCCCTGCAAGATGACGTGGCTTAGCTGTTTTTCCTGGTTTGTCTGTGTGTTTTGTTTTTTTTTAAAAAGAATGAACCTGGGTTTTTATATCCTCTGACTTACCTTTCCCATTGGGCCGTGATCTACATCTACCACTATTTTCTACTGCACGTAATGCTACTTATACACTACTTACCTTATATTCTATACTTTCCTTGTCTTATTCTTGCCTTTTTGCCTTTGACTAATTCCCTTAGTTGTGTTTTCTCTCTCGTTTTTTCCCCTTTGTGTTTCCGTTTCCCCTCAGGGATCCTTTTTTCTCTTTTTCGTCTTTCCTTTTTTTAATTTTTTATATTTATGTCCCCTTTTTTTGTATATTTTTTTATTTTTCTTTTTTTTTTATGTATATTTAAAGTTATTTCAAACAACATTTTCAATTTTTTAAAAATTAAATAACTGCTTTAGGGAAAAACCCTCCCCAAAGCGCGGAAGCCCCAGTAAAAAAAAAGGTCAAGCCGGTGGGTGAAGAGAGGGCTTTTTATTTGGTGAAGACGTTGAATTTTAGCGGCTTTTATTTTTTAGCTGGTGTTCTCGTGCGGGCGGTTGTCTCTGTTTTTCAGAAGTGTAGGTGTGTTTTGTTTTTGGGTGTGTTTTTTTTGTTCTTTTTATTTGACTAGGGATCACTTTCAAATCACCCGGAGGATCCCAAAAAACCCAAACCCACATGGTATTCCCTGTAGTTATACACCCCCCCAAACCCACATCTCTAACTCTGGGAGTTTATTTATCCACTACAGTTAATTTGATTTTCCCTGTTGCGCTTCCAGCCTTGCGGGAATAGCATAGTTTTTGTAGAATCTCGGGGGAGTAATAGCATCCTTGTTTGTGTTATTTCTTGTTAAAAACTCAGTAACATATAAATTGAAGTGAAGTTCACACGGTTTTCTATTTGTATATGGGGCATGGGAAATTTTTTTTTTTTTGGGGGGGGATTTGCATTTTTGGGGAGCGGCATAGGGAAGTGGAAAAAAAAGAGGGTTGTTTCTGGCTCGTTCAATATGAGTAGTCCCTTTTTTCCCTCACCCCCGTTACTTAGTTATTGACTTAGAATACAAAAAATATCAGAGTAAATATTTCTTTTCATAATCTTTGTAAAATTGTTCGTTTATGATCCTTTTATTTGGTACCCATAATGTTTACAAGTGATTGTCACAAAAGTTGATTTCAAAAATTCATTTCCAGGTCACGTAAATTTTCCCTTATTCAGATGCTTATAAACAAATTTTCCAAAAGGGTAAACCTTTTACATTTCGCAAAGGAAAGGCTTTAAAACCATTTAAATATTTAACCAAGGAAAAAAAAAAATGAACTTAAAATTTATGGGGATGCGGGATGGGATTTTTTGGCAACCATGCTGAAGGGGGTAAATTTTAAAATATTCACTTGACTGGTGCCAAATAAATTCTTATTCAAAAGCGGAACAATTATCACAACAAAAATCCTTATTACATATGTCAATTGTTTAAAAAAAGAAATTCTGGAAGTCGATACCAACACAAAAAAACCCTATATTATTTACTATGGTTACCTATACCCTTTTTGGTAAATTTGGGTAATCAGCAACTTGGGTTTCACACCCTTATCACTTCTCAAAATAGAGACAATTACCCGAATAGAAAATGGTATTTAAATCCTAAGGACGCGAGTCATTTCTGCTAACGGCGTACCAAAAAAATTGCTATTCATTGATACTATGATGGGTCATGTCATGGTTTATAACTTACACTTATTTGAGGATCTTTAAAAAGAAATTAGCATTCAGTAAAAATTTTGGGGGATCGCTCCCACATGAAAATTCCCTCCCTAAACCATTTTCCGAGGAAACAAGTCTATATGCGGATGTAATTAGATAAAACCTTCATCCCCGGAAGGGTCCGGGGTCCTTGTCCACTCCCCTACTCATTATGTGGGTGTGTCGTATCTGTATATGTATATTACAATTGCTTATATTTATGTATAAGTATATATATTATATATTATATAGATATATTATATATATATTATTATAAATTGTGTGTGTGTGTGTGTGTGTTTATATATGTAAATTTTTATTAATATTTATATTTATAAATTATGTATTTTTATGGTGTATATGTAAGGGTGGTGCTTCATGCTCGGGGTATGTAATGTGGTGTGGTACCATATATGTTAAGTATTTTAATGTCTTTCGGTGCAGGCACTGCTGCTAGCCCTGCAAAAAGGGAGCATTCTCATTACCTCCCCCCCAGTTAAAAGCCTCTGTTTCATCGGATTTCTCTGCCCCCTTGTGCCACCCAGGAAAACTGGCACTTCGCAGCCCAGGCAACGTGGGGATCTCGGGCGTACGAGGCCACAAAGGGTACATGGCCCCCATGTGTGGACATGCCCAAGCACTATAAAACTCTGCCCCTCAGTCCCCATGGGGTTAAGGGGCGTTTCGGGGGGGGGTGGGAATTGTTATTTCCCCCCCCCCCCCCCGGAAACTCACGGCAACATTTTAATAAATGGATATCTGGGGGGAAGGGTCTGTCCTCCCATCCAGCAATGGGGGACCTACTGTTGATTATTTCAAATTACTGCCCCACAACTGAGGGCATTAGCGGGGAATGCCCTTTAGATGAAAAATTAAAATTTCAAACTATAAAAATAAATAAATTCTTCAAATAAAAATAAATTTTAAAATCAAAACATAATATTAGTGCTCAAGTGTATAAATTATTACATTATACAATTTCAGCTAATTAATATTTTATTGAAATATTCCATCCCCCCCCAGTACATTTTTCATGAGTACATGGGAGACATGTACATGACATCTTTGGTTCTGACTGTTGCACACTTTCCACTACATGTGCGACCATTAATGGCTCTTCATCCCTCACAAAGTTTTCAGCTTTTGAAGCCTCTTGTTTTGTGATCTTGATTGCCGATTCTTGTCACTTGTTAAGCAACGTTCTACTCTCGGTGGATGATGCTGGTCACCCACTGTCCAAGGTCATCTCTAATCTCTTGCAGTTTTGTTTCTATAGTATGCCTCCATTGTTCCTTCCATTTATCACAAGACAAACCTGATGCTAGGTTTCCGTCGTTGTGTGGAAGAGAAAACGAGCATCACATAGTGGCTTTGATTGCAGCTGCTTGGCTCGATCAGTCGCTCATTACCACTGTACACAAGCACTGGCACCGAACATGAGTTATCTTTTACTGTGAACACAGTGCAAGCCATATTGAACCTCCCTCACTACTATTGATTGATTGAGTTTAAAATCTTGATTGCTTGCGAGGCACTAAGACGTCCCAATATTCAATAAATGATCATAAGTCCTAGTCATCTTACTGCTGCCAAGGATGGATTAACTCTGCAGTGAATCGAGGCTTCTAGAAAGACTGCCAATACAGTCTTCCTTCTGCTCACTGCTGTAAGCCTACCCTTTTCAAATTTCGAACCATCTGTATATATGCATCTAATCCTTGGTACGTAGAAATGATTCGAAGAATCTCTGACTCTGTTCGGATCTCTCTCCCTTTCCTCAATTCGTACCAAATCCAGCTCGACTTGATTATCTAGGGAGATTATGAATTCCAACACCAGAACCGTAGTGAGATTTAAATTAAGAACTTCCACAAGATTCCTCATTGCCCTACCATAGATTGGCTATCCCTCAATCTGATGTATGAGATCCCGAAATCCTTTGTAGTCTTCGTGTGTAATTCAGTTCATGTAGTACTGGTTATGAAGGAGGTGTTCTCCACTCTCAGCATATAGGAAGTCCAAAGGTTAGATCGAAAGACACCCTGTACAATTCTGAGAACTTCAATATGACGGAGTCGAACATCCGGGAAGAGATGGAGTTTGCAGATGAATAACTCACACTCCATAGCAAGCTGACTACAATAAGCGCTCATGTAAAGCCTGCAGAAACGTGTGCGCCTCTCCTCCTTACAGTCATCCACATACAGATTACACAGACAGCACTTGGAACAACTTTACATGTCATTTATAGCAATGGCAAACAGGGTCTACTTAAGACACTTCCTTGTGGGACCCCTTCCAGCTGATCTTCCAGGTTAAGAAAACTGTTTCCCACCCATACTCTAAACTTCCTGTTAGCAAGGAAGTTTGTATGAAGGTAGGTATTCTCCTCTTAAACCAATGTCATACAGCTTCAAGAGTATGCCATGCTTCCAAGTAGTATCGTTAGTTTTTTCAAGGTCAAAGAATTCTGATAACATGTGACTCGCTGTGTGAAGGAATTCTGTATAGCAGTTTCTATCCTCACAAGTGCATCTGTGGTCGATCTCAATTTTCTAAACCCATATTGATATGGGGTCAGCACGTTTTCTTTTCCTAGCAGCCATGTCAACCTCAAGTTTTACCATTTTCTCCATCAGCTTGTAGATGCACTGGTGAGAGAAATTGGTCTGTAATTTCCTGGTGGGAAGCATCCTTGCCAGGTTTAGAACAGGAATGATTATAGCCTCTTTCCATGTGGATGGCACTGTGCCCTCCCTATAGATCCTCTTGAATAGGTCCACAGGAACTTCTGGGAGCTCTCCGGTAATGAGATATCATTTGGTATGCTACGTTATCTCCCTGGCACAAAATGGCAATTGTATGGAAGTTCTGCTGCAATCCTACTAAGAACAACAATGAGTGTTTTCCTGTTCAGCCCAAGAGTGGAACATTGGGCAGTCTAAGATGTTCCAGAGGATATCTCTGCCATGTATTTATTTTGCAACATCTTTTGTCTGTGATGATTATGCCATCTATCTTCAGAGCAGTTGGTGACATGAGATGTGCTCTTTCCATGATCTTACGCACCTTTTCCATACCATGCTAAGGATGTCCCAGATTAATCGAGGAGACATACTGTCTCCACGATGTCCGTCTAGCCTCCTGTAGCCCGCATGGCCTTGGCTCGGGTCCTTTTGTAATGTATCAAGCTACATCACTGGGGCATCGTTTCTAACTGCTTCAATGCATACTCTGTTTGCTCTGAAGCTTGTTAGCATTCATCAGACCACCACGGTACCAGAGGTCGATGGTACTGCCCGCTATTTTAGAATGGATGCTTCTGCTGCAAGGTAAATTCGTGATGTGAAGTGATTACTAGCATCTTGAACACTTGGAAATCATTCACAGATCCTTGCCATCTCAATTCACTGGGCTGGACATACATTCACCTCTCCAAAAGTATTGGAAAGTGGCGCTTCATGTCAGTCTCCATGACCTGTCAAGTGAAATTCAACTGGGAATCGGTGAACCATTGACAGGTCTATATTGGAGAAATTCCCAGTTTGAATTTGGAAATGTATAAGAGTGGTGTCCTGTTCAGTAATACTGCATCTACTCTTAAGAACAGGACTCCAAGGCTCTTCCTCAAGGGTTGCAAAAGTGTGTCTCCAGAGGTGATGCGACCATTGAAATTTCCCAAGAGTAGAAATGGATGTGGCAACTGCCCAAGTAATCTTCCAAATCATCTATGTTGAATTATGTGGAGGAAGGTAATGAGCAACAGTGTAAGGCCATGTCAAGCTATTCTCACAGCCTTCACCTGCAGTGTTTTCTGCAGGTGATGGCCTGAAGGGAATATCCTGATGTACCATTACTGCTACTCCTCCATGAGGGTTGGAATCCTCTCAGGGAGATTGTACAATTTTCCCTGTTCATAATATCTTGTAGGCATACACAAACTGGGTTACATGAAGCTATCAAATGTTGCAGTTTTTCCCATTTTGCATGAATTCCCTGGCAGTTCCATTGGATTAGCGTATTCAGTTCTTTCAACTTCCTCTTATAAGGTTTTGGCAGCACCTGTGGTCAAGATTTGCCCACACCTTTAGGCTGTTCCTTTCCCAGATTTGGTAGTACCTTTTGAAGGTTGGTTACCTGTGGACTAGTTTCCACAGGCTTTCCTTTGGACAGACTCAGGATTTCATTTGCCTGGGCAGAGACGGACCTGAGCCTTTGCTTCAGGGGCATCTGCCTAGCAGCAGAGGCCCCTGTGGATGTGGTGACAGCTGGACTGTCACTGTTGGGTCCTTGGAGCCCTGCTGACGGCTCCAAAGACCCCATTCTGACGTCTTTTGAACGCTCAGATTCCTTTGCCTGCAAGGGCGTATCTGACTTTGCTTCAGGGCATTCTGCCTAGTAGCGGAGGCCCTGTGGATGTGGTTGGCAGCTAGAGCTGTCATTGTTGAAGCTCTGGAGCTTAACTGATGCTCCAAAGACTTACTTTGGAAGGAGTCTCCTCAATAGACCCCTCACTCCTACTCTTTCTGGTGGAACAACTCACCAGAGTGATTTAGCAATTGAGGACTGACGTTTAAAGGTAGTGGCAGAGTGTATGGTGAAGAAGTATTGGAGGGCAGTGTTGCAGAAGGAGGATGGGCTAGACTGAGCAAAGGACTTACCTGTCTGTGCAAACAGCACACCGGCACGTCGCTTTGCCTCTGAAAAATTAACTTTCTCCTTGATCCTTATTATTATACTTTCTTTTTCAAGTTTGACTGTTACATGCTTTGAGAAGCTTCATGAGCTTCTTTGCATGTAACAGCATATGGGCTTGGAGTTGTCATCTCCTTGATGACCTGTTGTACCACCTTTACACACACTCTTGGTTGACCATTTCTTTAAAACGGCAAAGTTGCTCCATGCCCATAACCCTGGCAGTAGAAGCACCTATAGGGTTGGGCACATATGGCTTTATGTTCAAACCATCAACTTTCTTCTTAAAACGTCTGTTTAGTGTTACTGCCATGACATTTAAATTACTCTCTTTAGTTCCTCTAACAGTTTTCTCCTCAGAATACCTCATCAGGTCTCGGGAAAAGACAATGCCCTTACACTGATTAAGTGTTTTTGTGAGGAAACATGAAACTTGACCCCCAGAAATGTCGCATATCGCACGCAGACACACTCTTATCGGGTGACGAAACCTAAATTTAAAAGCTACCATCTCACTGTGGGTATCGGGGATCACATTGGCACACCTCAACTTTTTCTGATGTACTTAAAAAATATAAAGATCCATACTGATACCCAAAATGGTCTTTCTACTAGGTACTTTATATGAGATGTTCTATTTACCGGGTAAATTTCCTTAAGGTTTGAGGGGGACTTCTCTCATTCTAACCTGGCTTAGGAGCCCGGGAACCATTCAATTCCCTTTTATTCCCCTTTGGAAACTGAAAGGTTTCCCGAGTGACAGCAGTGACTTTCCAAGGGGGAAAAGCCCCTGCGAGAGAGAGGATTTTTGTAAATTTTAGAAATCATACAAATGAATTTCTTCTTTCCCCCCCCACCCCCCACAGTGGTCCATTAAAGGGGAAAAGCTTAGTTGGGCCCAAATCTCCCAACAGCCACGGGGTAGGGAAAAATATACCAGCACTTTTCAGTACGAGGGAAATTAATTTTTCAGTCACAAAGGACCTATGCATACCGCTGAACAGTACCTTTTGCTCTAGCCAAAATTGACCAGCTGATTGCTTCCCGGGGCCTTGATAAAGCCACCGTCTAACCAAATGACGCCCAAAGAGGTGTTTGTTAGCTGCAGGTGCACGTGCAGAAATTCCTAAACCTCCGGACTCCTTCTCCTAGAAAATGCGGGACGCCACACACGGCAAACAGACGTGGAGAGTTCTCCCTTATAAGAAGAATGAAACCCGGGGTGGGTGCACCTTTCCTCTCTAGGTCTAACCATTTCCCTCATAGGTATGAGATCCCTCTCGTCCCCGGGTCACCAGATCGTTGAGATCTCAACCCCCCACCACAGCAAGGGGGCCCCCGTTAGGGGGAGGTGCCTGAGGTCCCTTTTGGGTGGGAGTTATTTTTCCTGCCTGCTCGCTGACAGGCGCCATTCCTATGAGGCCCTTGGGGGAAAGCCCAAAGGGGAAACCCCACAGGGGGATTTTGGGCCCCCCCAACCCGCCGCTGCCCTTTTTTGGGGGAGAAGTGATGTCCCAACCGGGGCGACCACCTGAGCTTATCCTTGGGTGGCTATCTGTTAGGTGATTGGAATTCCCCTCTTTTCCAGGCGAGTGGTTACCCCCTATTGAAGAACTGAAGGGGTTAGGAGTTGAGGTGGGGGCCCTTCTTTGGGTTTTGAAGAGCTGGGAGCAGCACGATCTTATGGGGGGGCTACACCCACTACTGTCGGGCCCTGGGGTGGGCACATCTCCAGGGTTGTCATAGCCATCTCCACCGACTTCAACCCTCGGGTTTAAGGGATCACCGGGTTTATGAGCATATTTTGACATGAACTGAACTACTTTTGGGTTCGTGTCTCTCATTGTTGGTTTTCCCTATTGATGTTTTTCAAAATCGATGGAAAGAAACGTTCTATGCCAAAATCCATCTGTGGGCGAAATTTTGCATTTTTGTGGGCGACTTCAATCGGGACCCGGGGTTTTTTTTTGTAAATCTCCTACCGATATTTGTAAAATGAGGAAAGAGTTTTTTTATGCAACTCACTCTGTGGCGACATTTGCATTTTTGTGGCGACTTCAATGCGGGATCCGGCAGTGATCGGCTGGCTCGGGAAATCTTCAG
>NW_023659330.1:405591-420846 GCF_015228065.2 Penaeus monodon
TATAATATTTTAATATATTTTAAAATTTAAATACAAACATATTTCACACACACACACACAAACACACAAACACACACACAAACACAAAATATATATATTAAAAATATAATAATATAAATAATATATCCCAAAAATATTATATATATTTAAAAATTAATTTTATTTTAAAATTTTATAAATATAATATAATATCCAAAATTTATATATATCTTTAATAAATTAAGATATTTTATATATATAAAAATATATAAATAATAATATAAAATTTTAAAATATATAATAAAATCCCCATTAAAATATCTTTATAAAGGGAAAATAATATTATATATATAAATAATATTTTAAAATATATATATATCGACATTTTTATAATGTAAAAAATATATATTTTAATAAATAATTAACACACATATTATTTATATATATATATATAATTTTATATAAAATAAAATAGGGATGTATACATATATATTTTTATAAAAAAATTATATATATATATATATATATTATATAATATATTAAATATAAAAATTTAAGCATACATACATAATATAATAAATATATATTATTATATATAATATATAATATTATATATAAAATATATATATGTGTGTGTGTGTGGTGGTGTGTGTGTGTGTGTGTGTGTGTATGTAAAAAACAACAAAAATATATATATATATAAATTATAATAATATAATATATTATAATATATAAATATAAAACACAAATATAATATGTATATGTATTGTATATATGAATATATAAAAATATTATTAATTAATATTATATATTTTATATATATATTATATTATATATATTATAATATAATATTAAAAATATTTTTTTTAATTAATATTTCCCTACATAAAATATATTATAAATATTTATTAATATTAATAAAATAATATAATTATAATATATATATATATATAATAACAACAAAATTTAAAATTATATATAAATTATATATATATAATATTTTATATATTTAATAACATATATAATATGTATAGTATAATATATAATTAATAATATATATAATAATATATATATATATATATATATTGTTACCCGACCGCCTCTCTCTCTCCCACCAACACAAGGAGGTGGAGACGGCGTGCTATCCAAGGGTCGGAAAAACTAAACAGCCCAAGAGGCCCGGCACCACAGCGCCCCAGAAAAAAAAAATGGGAGGCGTGCACGAAATAAAAAACAAAATGAAGTCTTTTCCTTTTTTTGACAAGTTTTACCCGTACACTTTTCTATAGGCACAAACATGGGGAAACCCGCATGTCACACGCACGATACATTTAAAAGGGGAAAAACCCAAAGTTATATCGGTCACAAGGGCACACACTATCTTCACAGGGGCAGCACCCAACCGGTCTCTCGGCTTGTTTCCCCGCTCCCCCGCTCACACCAGCTGCGTTGTTTGCCCAGGGCATCCTTTTCATGTTAAAAAAACATGTTTGCACAGAGACAAAAACCCCTGGGGTGCAATATTTTATATATTAAAAATATAAAAATTAATATATAATATATATTTTATAAATATATATACGTATATTATATATATATATATATATAATATATATATATATATACGTAATATATAATGTAGTTATATATAATTATTATTAATTATATATTTATATATATATATATATAATAAATTGTATAATGCTGGAGTGATAACGCGTCGCTTCCGGCATCGACCTGCGCTAGTCTCCTCACCCCGACCTGATTTTGCTTTGCAAAACGTAGCTTTAGGGGACTGGTGTTCGATTTGTTACATTTTTTGGGTTCAGATTCACATTCACGGTTCACAGGAAAATGGTTCGACCTTTCTTCATTGTATGGTGAATAACGAGGAAGGAGCTCAGAACATACTTGGACGTCTGAGAGAACGAGCTGGCGAGCGCTGGTCGGTGGTCGGGAGGAGCCGGTTGTGGTTCGCTTGTTTATTAATTTGTCTTTTTATAGGTTCACTTTCTATATATATTTCACTGCCTATATAAGTATATTTATTCTGTTTATCGATGGGTCACATTATGGTGTGTTAATGATGATGAGAGGGCTGAATACTTTTGATGATGTGGTGATGGTTAATTACTGAACATGTGATTCATGTAAATATAGTGTTAAGATGAATAATGGCTTTCTGCTTCTCCCTTACATATGTAAAGTAATTAGGTAGCAATACCTAAGACTGTCGAATAATGTATATAATATAACATGAATCAATGAAATACATAAATGTAATTATGGAGTGACAGGAATGAACTTCTGATGAAATCATCAAATGAAATGATATAAGAACTGAGCTCGTGCTTATATCTTAACTTAAAAGGGTTTGACACCTACATTAAGCATAAGAATAATTTTGTATTCCTAATAAACGGGTATTTGTTACAACCCTGTCCTTGGCCAGAGGGTGTCACTGTTCAGGGGCTAAAGCTTATGTAACAAAATATATACATAATTGTATATATATATATATATATATATATATATATATATATATATATATATATATATATATACGTATATATACACATACACACACACACACACACACACACACACATATATAAATATATATATATACGTGTGTGTGTGTGTGTGTGTGTGTGTGTGTGTGTGTGTGTGTGTGTGTGTGTGTGTGTGTGTGTATATATATATATGTATATATATATATATATATATATATATATATATATATATATATATATATATATATATATATATATATATACGGAATCGGTTGCTCTGTGCGAGTCCTTCAAGGGGGAAACACTCGAAGCAGCCCAGTAGTCCATTAGTGAACGCCCGAGAGTAAGGCAAAATTTCATCTCCCTGGAGACATTGGGGGCCACAGAAGCATGTCGCTTTCCTCAGGACTTGCCCCCGTTTCTTTGTTTTTTGAAACGCTTAGCGGGCCCGGGAACAGTTCATGGGAAACCCCTTCCCGGGAACTGGGGGGGCCCTTTTTTTAAAATTTGGACTTTGCCCTGCCTCCCAAGCCCTGAAAAATTTAAAACTCTAACCCCTTTCTTCCGCAGAAGGGACTGCAGCCCCTTTGAGGGGAATGGGGGGATCACTAAGACCATGTTTGGGTTCGTGAAGGTTTTTTTAAGTATTTTTAAACAGCTTTACCAGGTAGACCCCAGAATTTAGTTTGGATGCAAGTGGGTATCAAAAAATACCTATCCCGGGGACCCCCCTCACAGTAAAGGAAAACCCCAACATTAACGGGGGTTAGGATGGCGAATTCTAATCTAAAGGGAAATTGGAAAAGCTACGGGGCATTTGTGTTTATCCCTGCTAAATGCTAAAGGCGGGGGGGCGAAAACTTGGAAACGGAGCTTCAAATCGGGGCATCTGGATCATTCTCCCCCCTTTTGAGGGGCTTGGCCACCCCTCTCGGGAAAAGGGGGAAAGGGGGATCTTTGGGGGAACCGGGAAAGGGTTTTAAACCTACATTCTTTGAAAGGGAACCTAGCCCCTACAAAACCCACCAGAGACTAGAGCATTCGGGGATTTACTCCTGGCAAGCCCCAAGAATGACAAAACCCTAAACTTTAAGTCATTGTGAATTGATTGATTGAGATTATCAAAAAAAATAGCTTCCCCCGCCTTCAAGTTATTTTGGGCGGGCCCCCTTGTGTCATTTTTTTTCTCTCTAACCGCGCTTACTGGGGGTGTTGGGATTCCCGCAAGCGCTCCTGCATCATGATGTAAAGTGCGCAAATAATTTTTCCCAGCCCGGCGGCATATTTAAAATAGTTATATGACTCCCAGGAGAAAATGGAAACCCCTTTCGGGATTTGTGAAGAAGGGATTTTGGTCCTTTCATTTTAATTTTTTCAGGGAGTGGCGGGGAAAATCTTGTTTCCTCTCAGTGAAGCTGCAGGAGAAAGGCAAGAGTTGGGGAATTCCCACCTATCCCTTTAAGTTTTTTTTGGGCTTGGTTGTAAGATGGGGGGATTTAGAGGCTTTCCCCCTCCCAATGTCAGCTTTTTCATCACAAGTCATTCTCTGACACCTATGTGGCTGGGGACCCAGTTAAGGTTAGTTTATAAGGAATTTCAGTTAATGTTTATTCGGACCCCAAGAATCCTCTGCGCATGGTAGCACAGGGGTTTGGGGAGGTTTTAGATTTTTGTCTTTGGGTAGCTGTGCTGTAGACAGTCATTGGCGGGGCCTGGATTTTTGCCCCGTAGGGTCTCTGCCCTTTCCCCTCAGGGACATGGGGGGTTCCCCCTATGACCCCCCATGATCGCAATTTGCCTCTGCCAGACGATTAAAAATCACGCTCCCCTCCCCTCTCTCCCTGCGGTAAATTGGCCCTTTTAATTGGACAAATTCAGAGAAAAGGGAGGGATGGGTTTTCCGGGGCAAGGGTGGGGGCGGGGGGCCCCGCGGGGGAGCCGAGCAACGCCAAGAAGTCCCAAATTATCCCTCGATCGTGGGGGCTTTTGCATGGGAAATTTTAAAGGGAGATGCCCCGCGCCCGGCCCCCATGCAATCTGGGGCCCTTCGGCTCTTCCGCTTTTTACCGGACTTTTTGGCCCGCCCCCCATTTTTTGAGCCACAATCCCTATGTCTTGCATGTAGCTTCGTGCCCCCTAGCCATTTTCCTATAAAATTTTCGGCATTAGGAAAAACTCTGTGACACCTTCTTTTTAACCGGCCCCCCTTTCTTCGGGCGCGTGCTGGGATGTGGGGCAGCCCTTTCCCTCCCCCCGGGGGAGGGTGTGCGGGGGGCCCTTAAAAGGGGCCCTTTCCCTTACGGTTTGCACAGAGTTGCCATTCTTTTGCTGGGGGACTGGTCGGGCAGACCATCTGATGACTGCCACCCCTTTCTTTCAAATTTGGGGTTAGGCAGGTAGACCCCCCCCTTGTCGGGCCCCTTCAGCCAGGTTCTGTCTAATAGCACGGGAAGACAGAACACAAGTTCCCGTCTGTGATGGGAAAGTCCCTGGTTTAAAATTTTTGCCCTTCCTCCCTACTGTATAAAATAGTCTGGGGTTTTGGCTTTTTCCCGGGGATAAAGGGAACTTCCCTGGAACGGGTTCCCAGGCCCCCCTTTTACTCTCACTGGGTGAAAATTTGGGGGGTTTCAAGAGAAGGGGATCCACTTTAAAAACCCACTTCCCAAAAAAGAACTGTTTGGAAAAAAAAGGGGTTTCAGCCCCTTTCCCCTCACTGGATGAAAAAGTCTGGGGTTTGGCTTTTTTCGGGAGGGACAAAGGGAGTTTACGGGAAAAAGGGTACAGGCCCCCCCTTTTCTCTCACTGGGGTAAAACCTTTTTGGATGGTTTCAGAGGAAAGGGGTTTTCCCCTTAAAAAACCGGGGGTTCCTGCCATGGGGGCCCTCCGGGAAAAAAAATTTTTAAATTTTCTCTCCCTCACTGTGGTAAAACCCGTCTAGGGCCCGGGTGTTTTCAGGGGGTTTAAGGAACTGCCCGGAAAACGGGTTTGCAGGCCCCCCCTTTTTTTCATAATGAGGTAAAAAACAACCTTTGGGCGTTTCAGAAAAAAGGGGGGGGAAATTCATTTTTAAAAAAGGGTATAGGTCCCCTCTGGGGGATTGGAGAGGAACTCCGGGAAAAAAGTAAAAGAGCTCCCTTCCTCACTGAGGGAGGGGGGCAAAAAGTTTTTCCCTTTCAATGTGTCCTGTAGGGGAAGGACATCCCCTTGGGATCCCCCCCCCCAGGGGTTTAAACACCTACCCACGTGTTTCCCGTGGGGCACCCTTGTGAGGGGGAGACGGGAGTCCGGAGGTTGAGCTTTTTCCCCGTGCAGAGTACGCCCTGGGGCTGCAACCGCCTTTTTGGGGTCCCTATTCGGGCCAAACAGGCAAACCTGATCCGGGCCCTGGTAAAGGTCAATGGGCTGGTTCCCCTCTGAGGCTGGGGGTCAAGCAGTCATGCTACCGTTGGTACCCACACCACCCTTTGCGTCCCCAGTGCAAAGGGGCTAATTGGTCCGAAATATCCACTCATCCCCCTTTTTTTCTGTTAACTTTGGGGTTTTTAGCACTCATTTCCCCCTTGGGTTGGACTCCGTGGGGGGTGGGGGGGGAAAGGGGGATGAAAAGGAAAAAAACTGCAAATTTTACATGGGAAAACCAAAACAAAAAAAAAACCCCCCCACGCAGGCCCCAAAAGGGGTTGGGCCCCGGGGTTGAAAAAAGGCCCCCCCAGACCAAAAGGCCCCCCCCAGCCAACCAAGGAAGGGCCTCCGGGGCCCCCCCTAAAGGGGAAACCCCCGAGAACAGGAGCCCCAACTGAACCCCCGCCAAATTTTTGGGCCCCAAAAAACAGAAAAAGCCCCCCCAAACCCGAAAGGCGGCCCCCCCAGGCCAGCCCCCGACCGGAAGGCCCTCTGGACCCCCCAAAGCGCCCCGCAAAAGGGCCCCGGAAACCCCAAACCCCAGGGGGGGAAAAACAAGCCCCAAAAAAAAGGGGCGGACCCGAAAACGGGCCGACCGGGGGCCAAATCGGGCGATCTACCCCAAAATTTTTCCAAGAAAATTTGGCCCCCGCAAAACCAAGGGGAAACCCCTAAAAGGGTTTGGGGATAGGAGCCTCCCCCCCCCCCCCCCCCCCCGGCCCCCCCCCCCCCCCCCCCCCCCCCCCCCCCCCCCCCCCCCCCCCCCCCCCCCCTTTCCCCAAATGAACCCCGAGGAAAAGAGAGTCAAGATGGTGCTATTTGGCTTCTCATTCCATACGTTTGTGGGGGTTTATAGCTCACCCCCAACAGGCCCTGTAGGTTTCCCCGTTTCCCCGAAGGGAAAAACCCCAAACCCAAGCAAGCCGGAAAACCATGAAAGGAAACCAAAGCTCTACCCTTGTTTGGGGAACTGGGGGCCCCCATCACCTACGCACTTATCCCCTAAACCCACCTCGGTTTTTTCAATTTGCCAAAAGTGGGGAACCACCAGGCTAACTGCACAGCCAACCCAAAATGGGGGTGTCTGTAAAAGGGGAACAAAACACCGGGGGTGTGCATAAAGGCACAAAAAAGGAAAAAAAAAGAAGGACACAACACCCAAAATTTTTCCCTAACACCCAAAAGAGGCATCACGCTTGGACCCTGGTTTGCTTTTCCCGGGAAAGAGGCGGCCCTCAAAGGGAAAGAGGTTGCAAAAAGCGACCAAAACTTTTTTCCTGTTTCCCCCCAGGCACCTACGCCCTGGGGGGGGGAAAAAATTGCGAAAAGGCTAAAGCAGTGCAGAGGAAACCCCAGGAAGAAAAAGGGTTTCCAAAAGCACCCCACGGTCCTCCTCAGACCCAGAAGGGCATTTTCTTTTGACGAGGGGGGCTGTCGATTTTGATCACTTTCTGTAGTCACAGCGTGGCGGTTTTCCTTTTCCCCGGGCCCAAAGGGAAAAGGGGACAAGGGAGCGGGGCGTCGGGCCCTGACGGCATTCAAACAGGCTGTCAAAATATAAAGGAAGGAAAAATGGGGAGGGCCCAAACAGCCCCAAACCTCTCCCTCACCCCAGGTTTGAGGCTCCCCTCCCCCTCCAACCCCGGCCCCAGCCCTCAAAAGGCAGAGCCTAGCCAGGCTATGCCCCCACAGGGAGAGCCCAACCAGGCTGATTCAGTGCCACAAGCCGAATCTAAAAAGCTGAGCCTGCCCCGGCAAAAAGGGCCCGCCCAAGGGACAGAAACAGCCCTGGGGCCCGGAAAGAGCCCAAAAAAAAGAAAAAGTCCCGAGCTACCAAAGGCTCTCCACCCCCCAGTTTTATCAGGGGTAGCCTGACAGCCCAAGGAACCCCTTAAGCAGTGAAGATCTCACAATGGAAATTGTCAGACTCCGGGTGTCAATCCGAATACGGGCGAGTTCTCATGTGGGTTTAAAAGGAAAATCATGGATGCAATTTAAATTTTTCCGCAGTGGAACACTGTGGGTTCTCCTCAAGGGGTGCCATCCTCCACGCAATAGTTTCGATCAAGGAGCATTTTACATAGGCATGTTCCCGGGCCCTTATCATGGGAAGCTTTTTCGGGGGTTTTCCGGGTATCCGTCTACGCGCTGCTACGTTCCGATGGCAAAAGAGGCCTGGGTGACCCTGGGCAAACAACAAATTTCCCTGCTCCGCAATAGCCCGATTTCACTGCACTTTGGAAAGAAAGTTGAATCTCTTGCCCTCGAGATTTTAACTGGGCCGGGGGGCCCTGAAATTTTCAAAGTGTACAGCCGGCCACCGTAGTAAAACTTAACTCAGCCAGGTATGTGCTTCCCCCAGCCACGAAAAGAGGGGTCATAGGGGAAAACTTTTAAAGCAAAACCCCCATCCTGGCTCCCTCAGGGGGACCGGATTTCGGCTGGGCCTCAAAATAGCCAAAATTTTTGAGGGGCCCTTCCCCGAAAATCGTCTCCTCAAAAACCAGGAGCCCCAAAAGCATGTGAGAGGGGGGGTTTCCCAGACCTCACCCTGGCACCGACTCTGGGGGGAGGATTTGGGGGCTTTTCGATGAGACCCCTCCTAGTGACCACTATGGGGACTAAAACAAAACCCCCATGGATAGTGGCCCAGCCGAATCCCCGACCGAATCCAAGATGGGAAAAAAAGACAAGGCCCCAAATGGCCCGGGTTCCAGACAAACCCTTTCCCCCGTTTTGAGAAGGGAATGAACCCACCCCAAAATGAAATGTGGGAAGTGCTACAAGCCCGACTTGTAAATGCCATTTATAAGGCAGCCTCAATGGCCCTACCCCCAAAATCGGCCCGGGTCCAGGATCAACAAGGACGCCTTTGGGCCCTTAATGACGAATTAGGGAGGTCAACCACAAAGGGAAAGGGGGCCAAAACATTTTTCCGGGAAAAGGGAAGAAACCCCCCCCAACCTAGCCCTCCTAAGGGGGGGCTGTCAAGGGGCCCCCAAGGGAAAATGCCAGCAGAGTGAGGCAGGAAAAGTGGCTGGAATGGTGCGAGTTCCTTCAAACCCGACCACCCCTCAGAGCTATGGCAACGGGGCAAACGGGCCCCCAGCCGTCAGCCCCGAGATGCACGCACCCGACCCCCCAATCAGAGGGCCCAAAAGACTTGGGGGCAAAAAATTTTTCTGCGAGAACCCAGCACGCAGCCTGCCACCGAACTGAGGGGCCCAAAAAAAAACGCCTACAAACCCGGGCAGACTTTCTCACATCAGAGAAAGGGGAGCCGAACCCAAACTCGACGTTATCTTTTCTCGAGGGAATAAGAGATGATATAAAGCCCGTTTCAACACAGCCCCCCGGGGGTGACGGGAAACTCGTTTCTCCCTCATCTCCCCTACCCCCCCAACCCCCCCCCAAAAACCCCCCCCCCCACCCCCCCCCCCCCCCCCCCCCCCCCACCCCCCCAAACCCCCCGGGGATGGGAGGGCTTGGAAAAACCCCCACAGCACCTTTCCTGGGTTCCCCCACCCCGAGCCGGAAAGGGGTACCCCTTAGTTTTCCCCCCTTTAAAAACCGGGACCCGGGGATTTCCGCCCCAAACTCCCCTTCCTTTAAAACCCGTCCGGGCCCAAAAACTCGGGGATAGGTTTAACCCCCAAAAGGGAAAAGGCCCCCAAACCAACACCTTCCCGGGTTCCCAGGGGAAAAGGAAAAGCCACAGGGTGGGCCAGTCTTGGCCCTTTTTTTCCCCATTTGGGAGTATTAAAACCCTTGGGGGGGAAATCTTTCCAATTGGGAAGTCCCTTCCTTCCCGGGAACCTTTTCCAAAAAAAACCCCCCGGGGTCTTTGGCTTGGATAGGGTGAACAAAAAAGAACCGATCCCAAATTTCCCAAAAACCCCCTAACAAAGCAAGGGCCAACTGAAAAACAGGGTGGTTGGGGGGTTTTCCCGTTTTACCCCTTTTTAAATTAGCCGGACCCCTTCCTCCCAAAGGGGTCAGCACCCTTGGCGAAAAAAACCTGCTTCATCCCAATGGGGGACCAACCCAAAATGGCCCAAAACAAGGCCCCGCTTTTCGGCCCCTTTTGGTATTCCCCCCCGGGGGTTGGCCCTTTTTAAAAGGAAAAAAAAAAGATTCTTTTTGCCCCTCCCAAATCCCAAAACCATGGGCCCCCTGGGCCAGAAGTTTTAAGGGCACAATTTTTAAAACCCAAAGGCTCTAGGGTCCCAAAACAACCTCTAAATTTTGGCCGAAAAGGGTAAGACCGGAAAAAAACCCCCTTTCCACCAAAAGGGGGCCAAAACCCCCCGCTTGAAAGGGGAACCAAGGGGAAGGGCTTTTTCCCCCCTAGACTTTGTGGGAAGGGGCTGGGGCCGGCAAAACCTTGATAATTCTCCGGGCATGGCTGGCAAACCCCCCCAAAAAAGGAAATTTAGCCTCCCCCGGGCCTATTGGCCCCTTAAGAGAAAATATTAAACCGGGGTTTGGGGGCATTCCCCGGGGCCCCCCAAGGGGGGCAAAGGGGGGCCCAAATTTCCCCCGGGAAAAACAAACCCCCCTCCCTTGGGGGGTTTTCAATTGGGTCCCCAAAAAGGGCCAAAAACCATTTTTAAAACAAAGGGTCATTTTTCCCCGGGCTCCCAGAAACAACCCCGCCTCCCAAAATAAAAATTTCTTGCCAGAAAAAATTTTAAAAAACTGGGGTTTGCCAAAATCCTGGCTTTTTCTTCAAAACCCCCAGGGGTTTCCCCCAATCCATGTAAAAGGGGCCGAAAAAACCAAAGGAATGACTCCCAACCCTTCCCCCTTTTTCAAGGGTTTCCCCCGGGAAACCCGATAAAATTCCCCCGGCCCCTAGACTCAAGCCCCAAAAAAAATGAAAAATTTTACCCTGTAAAAAAACCCAGAGGGGCCGAACCCTTTACCCCCTTTTCCGGGAGGCAGAAACAAAACATAGGGGACCCAAAAAAAAAAAAATGAAAAGGGGGTTGCAGCAAGGGGAGCCAAAAAAATCCATTATTTGGAGAAACGGGCCCCTTCCCCAAAGAAGAACCAGGGGTTTCTTTCAAAAAAGGGGCAGAGCAACCGGGGTCCGTGGGGAAAACACCCCCGGGTCACCACAGACCCAAAAAAGGAAACCATAAAAATGACCCCGGGGAAAAACCCCCAAAACCCAACGAACACAATCACCCCGACAAACCCTTTTGGGGACCCTTTCACAAAGGACCCCTTTTTAGGTTTAAGGGGGAATTATCCCTAAAGGGTTCCCCCCCACTTGGGGATAGGGGAAAAGAACCCTTGCTTCGTTTTTGCCAAAGGCAGGGTATTCCCTAAAACCATGGGGGAAATTAAAAAACGGGGCCAAAAAAATTTTTGGGGGGAAATGGGGACGGTGAAAAAGCCAAACCTTTCCCCGCGGGGTTCAATAAAAACAAGATTTCCCCCTGGCCCGTATTTTTTTTTGTCTAGGCCGGCCACATTTTTTTCCAACTTTTTCCATTCTGGGGAAAAAAAAACGGGTCCGAAATCCTTTTCAAGAAGTCCTAAGGGGAAGGGGGAAGGCAATTTTCAACCCAGGAAAATAATTTTTGGGGAGCTTCGGAAACCCAACTTTTTTTTTAATTTCTTTTTGGGAAAAAGGGCAAAGCATTCCCAAAACAAACCCCAGACAAAACAGCCCGTCTCCCTTTTTTTTAAAAAAGTTTTGGGTCTTCAACCCCGGTACGGACCCCCTTTTAAAGAAAAATTGGCACCATTTAACCCAAATTGGGAAAGGCCTAAAACCCGCCCCAGGCCGGGCCGAATTGTTCCAAAAGCCATGGCTTTTTTTCCCCCACGGGTTTTGTCATCCCCCTTCTTACAAAAGGAAAAAAAGTTGTGGTTAAAGGGGAATTGGGTTTTAAAACCCTCCATTTTTAAAGGCTATCTTGGGGGAAAATGATTTTTGAAAATTAATTTTTGGTTCTGTTTTTTGGGGAAAAACAATTGGGAGTTTTTCTGTTCCCCTGGAAAAAAAGGGCTCCAAAAACAAGGGGAACTTGAAAACAAAAATTTGGGTTCCAAAAAATATAATTCATGTGAAAAATTTTCCCCCCCCCCCCCCCCCCCCCCCCCCCCCCCCCCCCCCCCCCCCCCCCCCCCCCCCCCCCCCCCCCCCCCCCTTTTCAGGGCGGGTTTGGACCAAATTTAACTGTTTTTTGCCCCAAAAAGCCTCATGCCCCCTCGCCCGGGAACCCAAAAAGGGGGTTTGTTTCCCCCTTTTTTTTGAAAAAGGGTTCCCCATTTCCAAGGGAAAATTTTTTGGGTTTTTAAGGGTTCATGCCCTGAACAAGACATAACGAGACTCGATATTGAAACCCACAGCGGGGCTTCAATAAAGTCAGGGTGGGGGGAGAGTCCATGCCCTTGGCAAGTATTTCTTCGTGATCATGTTCTAGGCGTCTGCATATTTTTTTGTCTCAGGCTTGTGTTCCTAGGTGTCTGGATGACCTTTGAAAGAAACTGTGCTGCCGTTAAATCAATTCATGAGTCCAAGGGGAGAAGGTTAGGACCATCGTAAACCCTTAGGCACCCAAATAATCTTGGTACTTCATTTTGAATTGTCTCCAACTTTTTTTTTTTTTAATTTTGGTTTTTGTGGTAACAGGGAAACAGAAGCATAGTCCACAATGGGCCGGACGGCATGTACATAGAATGATGTCTAGCTCCTATGTCTCCCATTTATTGCTCTCATGTTTTGGTCTGGTCAACCAGGTACTGGAACTCCTTATGAAAGAAAAGGGTCTGGTCAATCCTTACCCAAGTATTGGAAACCCTGGACCCACTAAGTCCATTCCTGGATTCTCAGATTTGTCCCTTTGGGCATTGTGTCTCAGAGCCATGGCTTTTATTTGGCTACAGAATCTTTAGTCCTGTCTTATAACACTTCTATACATAAGGTCCAGACAGTGCTGGATATATACAGGACATTAGGGTGTTGAAAAGTCATCCCATTTTTTTATTGGCATATGCTGTGATAAGTGATCTTGAAATCTGAATTTGGTTGTTCTGTTCCTGAAATAGTCATCTATACAGACCAGGAGCTTTCCTCTGATTCCCTTCTGGATCAGGGTCTCCTGAATAGCAAGAGAACTTGCTAATTCAAAAGCCTTCTCCAGGTCTATGAATACTATCACTATGATAGTACTAATTGTCCTTACAGGCGTGACTATACTGTGTGCTATGCTCATGCCCCTTGTGAACCCATGGAGGTGTTCATGTGGGGGTCCCATTTTCCAATGGAATCTGTTTAGTCCGATCTCAGCCATCTTGCCCAGACAGTTGAAGAGAGAGATGGGGCGGTATTTACCTGGCTCCTTTGGTTTTGGGATGGGAACTATGATAGCCCTCTTCCAGCTCTGGAGTAGAGTGGAAGATTCCCAGGACTTGTTACTAAGTTGCAGGAATCCAAGCTCACCTGTCAGTCCTAGATGAGAAATGATGGGGTATGAATGAGAACTGTTTTGTAGGTTCTTAGCTCCTCAGGGAAAAGATAACATCTGAGTTATCAGATTCAGCTGCTCTTTTTTGCAGAGAACTCGTGCACCAGCCTGTTTGCCTCTGACTGAGGATCATGGTGTGTGCACCTTGGGGCTGAGCGGCTGGTAGTTTGCCTGACCCATTGTCACAGCTTTGTAAGGGTGGTTTGGTGGTCAAAGGACCATTCCAGCCACTTTTCCTGCCTGACTTTTGGCAGTTTCCTTGGTATCCCTGACAAGTTTCTTTAAGAGGGCTAGGTTGTCAGAGGTTCTATGCTTTTGGAATTGTTTTCTGCACATGTTCACTCTGTGGATGACTAGCTTAATCTCGTCATTAAAGTACCAGGCGTCTTTGTAACTCCTGGACCAAGGTCGAGTTTTAGGTATGGTCTGCGAAGCTACTTGATTTATGTCATTGGTAGGTCTGCCTTCAAGCACTTCCACATTTTCACTCTGTGGGTGTTCATTACATCTAAGACAGTGGGCCAAGGCATTTCCATCTTGGAAAACACTTGGTTACTTGTGACATTCTCATCGACGCACCATTTGATTCTCCCCACCAGAGCCACAGTGGCCAAGGTGAAGTCTAGGACCCCTCCTCTGACATGCATTGGCTCTTGGGTATTGAGAAGAGCGATCTCTGGGAATGTCTCGAGCACATTGGCTATGTGATGGCCTGCCACATCCGATACCCTGCAGGGAGCCAGTCTTGTGCTGATGTCTAAGCTTCTACAGAATGGCCTGCTGTACACAACGTACAGCTTGAGGAGGTCCCCTTCCAGGTGTATCTCAACAGCAAGAGATTCAACATCATCACAGTGCAGTGCATCGGCTATTGCGGAGCAGGGGATTGTTGCTCTGACCAGGGTGATCAAGCCTCTTTTGTCAGCTATGCTTGGCAGCATTAAGACATGATACTCCTGAAGCATGACAATATCAGTGATCGAAATGGTGCATTTCGTGAAGGAAGGCATTTCTTCTATTGGAGCCATAGATGTTCCACTCTAGTATGCTTAGATTGTGTGTCATGATGTTACTTGGTGTTAGTTACATTTAAGATGTCATTGTATTTGGATTCAGAGTCTACTATATTGGGGTCCTCGCTGACCGAGGGATCTTCATCTGTTTTTGGGCTGTTTGTCAGGCTATCCATGGGCCCAATAGAAGGTGGAGAGCCTTTGGTAGCTCTGACTTTAGTTAGCTTGGCTTTCTGTTATTAGGCTTTGTCTGTTTTGTTTTCTTCTTCTTCTTCTTCTTTCTTTCTTTCTTCTCTCTTCTTTGCTGACTTTACCTGGGTAAGGTCAGCGCTGCCTGTGGGGGCATGGTCAGGGTTGGAGTAGGGAGGGGAGTCTCGACCTGGGGTGAGGGTGGGGCTGGTTTGGCTCTGTCCAGCTTCCACCCTTTCAGGACTGCAACAGTCACTGCAGTCATGGTGACCGTGTCTGCCTTCTCTGCCTCCTTACTCAACCTCCGTCAAAGAAGAGATTGTCAACTCTTGGGGAAGCTTTTACAGTGCTCTTTGAACCTTTATTCCTCTGGTTCTTTTTCTGCACATTTCCATTGGCCGGAAACTCCGTTTTATTGGAGATATCCGGTGTCAGCTAGATAGTGTCAGCAATCATGTCCGTAGACATGATTGCCTGGGGGAGCAGGAACAAAGTCTGCTCGATTTTTAGCAATCTCTTGTCGACTGAGGGCCGCCTCCTGCCTGACAGGCTCCAGGCATGATGCCTCTTGGCACAGTTGGGACCTTTGCCTATTGTCTTCCTTGTGCCTTAAGGCCCCCCACCTGGGGTTGGTCTTGCTAGCCCACCATTGGGCTTGGCTTGGCGCTACTTTT
>NW_023659330.1:420946-425946 GCF_015228065.2 Penaeus monodon
AATAAAAATTTAAAAATAAAAATATTAAAAAAAAATTTAAATATATAAAAACTTTATATATAAAAAATTTTATATTATAATATATATTTTTTTTTTAAAAAAAAAAATATAAAATATAAAAAAATATAAAAATATATATATATAAAATCTATATAATATATATAATATATATATTTTTTTTTTTTTGGTGTGTGTGGTGTGTGTGTGTGTGTGTGTGTGTAAAAAGATGGGGGATAATTCTTTTCTTTTAGAGGTGTGGATAATTCTTTTCTATTCCCAGTGGACCCGTGGCTGTTTTCCACGTGGATAAAATGCCCCAAATAAGAACCCCCCGCTCGCGAGGGCGGAGGTCACATTTTTATTGACCGTTTGACCGGGATTTCGTGCTAAGCTACCCCCGCATAAGGTCAGCCCCGCCCTCTCTCCGGGCAGCTGCCCGTGACCTCCGCGCGGCCCCGTTTAAAACTAGACATGTCTTGTGTTTTTATACGCTGGTGTCAACTCTCAGAAAAAAGAGTCAACCAATACCAGTATCAATACCCCGCAAGCCAAAGTATTGGGGGGAATTTGGGGTTTATACCCACAATTAAAATGGGATAAATTTTATTTTTTTAAGGATGTGGATAAATTCTATTTTTATTTCATGGACCACGTGGCTGTTTCCATGGGTCCCAAAAGTCCCAAATAAGAACCACCCGCCCCACGAGGGCGGAGGTCCATTTTTATCTGATCGTTTTGACCGGGGTTTTGTGCTAAGCACCACCGCCTAAAGGGCAGCTCGCCCTCTTCCGGCAGTGACCGTGACCTCCGGCGGCCCCATAACCCTTAATAACATGTGTTTTTTCTTATACTTGTGGTTTGGCAACTCTAGAAATAAAGAGTAAGCCTTAACAAGTATAAATACCCCTGTTCCCATTTTACAAGGGATAGCCTTTTACAGTGTTGGGGGGTGTGTGTGTGTTGTGGTGTGTGTGTGGGTTTTGGGGTGTGTGTGTGTGTGTGTGGGGGTGTGTGTGTGTGTGGGTGTGTGTGTTTGTATGATGTGTGTGGATACCACACCACACACACAACACACACACCAATTTTTTATAAATATTATACATATTATGTATTATATATATATATAATATATATTATATATTTGTGGTGGTGGTGTGTTTGTTTGTGTGTGTGGTGGTGGTGGTGTGTGTGTGTGGTGTGTGTGTGGTGGTGTGGTGTGTGTTTTAGTATGTGGTGTGCTACACACACACACAAAACCACACACACAACCACATTTATAAAAAATATACATATTTATATATATATATATATTTTTTATATTTTTTTTTTTGTGTGTTTGTTTGTTTGTTTGTTTGTGTGTGTGTATGTGGGGGTGGTGGGGTGTGTGTGGTGTAGTGTATGTTTATGTGTTGTGTGCGTGTGGTGTGGGGGTGTGGTTGCGTGTGGTGTGCGTGTGTGTGGTGGTTTTGTGTGTGTGTGTGGGGTGTGTGTGTGTGTGTGTGTACATACATAACATAAATAAATATATGATAAAATATATAATATATATATATAATATATTATATATATATATATAGATACATTATATAAAATTATAAGGGATATATATATAAAATAATTAGATATATATATAAACATAGTAGTATTATATATAAACAATATAATAAATAAAATATATAAAATATAAATAAAAGATATAAATATATAATAATTATATATATATATATATAATTATTATATATATAATGTTATATATATTATATTATGTATATATTATATATATATATATATATATATATATTATTATTTTTTGTATATGTATGTACCACACACAAAACACACACACACACACACACACACACCACACACACACAACACGCACACGCACACCACACGCACACGCAACCACACATAACATAAACATAACATCCACACACACACACACACACACACAAACCACACACACAAAAAACAAACAAACAAACACACAACACACAAAAATTTATAAATATATATATAATACATATATATTATATATATTTTTATAATTTTGTGTGTGTGTGTGTGTTGTGTGTGTGTGTGTATCACACACACATACATACACACACACACACACACACACACACACACACACACACACAACAACACACACACACCAACCACACACAAACAACACAACCACACAACAAATATATATTTTATAATATATATATATATATATACATAATATGTATTTTATATTTATAAAAATGTTGTGTGGTTGTTGTGGTGGGGTTTTTGGTGTAGACCACACATACAAAAAACCACACACACACCACAAAAAACCACCACAAACCCACACACAACAACACACACACACACACCACACACACACACACCACACACACACACACACCTGAAAAAGGCTTCTCTTAGACAATGGTGGAACGGGGTATTTATATTTTTAAGGTTTTACTTTTTATTTCTGAATTGACACCACAAAGTTAAGAACACGAATTTTGTTAAGGGTTTAGGGCCGCGCGGAGGTCAGGGCACTCCCCGGGGAAGAGAGGGCGGATTGTTAGGCGGTGGTAGCTTACACAAACCCCGGTCAAACGAGGTCAATTAAAAAATGGACCTCCCCCCTCCTGAGCGGGGGGTTTCTTTTTTGGGGAAACATTTGGACCCCCGGGGAAAAAACCCCACGGGCCAGGGTAATAGAAAGAATTATCCACATCCTGTCAGAAATAAAATTTTTCCACATCTTATATTGCTCGGTATAGAACCAATTACCCAATTACTTTGGGCTTGCAGGGGTTTGATACGGGTATTCGGCGACCTTTATTTCTGAGATTTTACACCAGCAGTATAAAAACCAAGCAGTTATTATAATCGGGCCGCGCGGAGGTCACGGTCAGCTGCGCGGAGAGGGGGCGGAGCTGCCCTTAGTGCGGGGGGAGCTTAGCACAAACCCCCGGTAAAAACGAGGCAGATATAAAATGTGACCTCCCCCCTCGCTGAGCGGGGGGTTCTTTTTTGGGACATTTGGTCCACGTGGAAAACAGCCACTGGCACGGGAAATAAAAATAAATTTCCACTCCTCTAACAAAATAAATTATCCACTTTTAAACACACACACACACCAAAACACCCCCACCACCAACATATAATATATAATATATAATATAATATATATTATATATATATATTTTTTTATATGATATATATATATGTAATATTGTATATATATATTTTTATTATGTATGAAATTAGGTATGTGTATAAAAATTATAAATAATATTATTAATTATATATATATATTAATTATATGTATTAATAAAATTATATATATATATTATATATTTTGTATGTTGCATGTTTTTATGTATGTATGTTGTATGTAGTATGTATTTGGGGCCAGCTCCGTCCAGCGCAGCCCCCCCCGATTTTCCCCATTTTCGTTTAACTCCTGTCGTGGCGAAATGTTTTAAATACTCACAGGAATGTCAGAGGGCCCGGGGTAAATACAGCTACAGTTAGAAAAGGGGCTCACATCAAGGAAAATTTTATTAAGGGAAACTATTTAAATTTTGGGTCAGTTTGAAAAGTTATTATTTATCTGTTAATTTTTTTAGATGCGATCCCTTAGCCCTTTCAAAGTTTTTTTTTTATTCCATTATTAAGTTCCCGTTCTTTGTTTGATATTTCGTTTTCTTGTATTATCTTAATTTTTTACCTTTTGGGTTTTAGTATTTCATTTTAATTAATTCCCCTTTTTTAATAGTTTAATAGGTAGTTTTTTTTGTTTTGGGTTTTTCTTTAAAAATTTATATACAATTTTTCTTTTTAAAAAATTAAAAAACGGTGTGAGAACGCGGCCAAGAAAAGGCGGGGTCAAAATTTACTTAGCCACCTTTTATTGACGGTTCGGGGACCTGGGGGGGTTTAAGGGAAGGACAGGGCAGCTGGTCGGAGAAATGATGTGTTAGAAGGGCGCAGTGGGGAAAGAGGCTATAATTATTTAGGAAAAAAAACCCCCGGTGCTTTTTTTTGTTATTTTTATGGATGTTCCTTTTCTTATTTTATTTTGTTTTTTTTTAGTTTTTATAAATTTTAATGCTAAGAGCCCCCATGGTTTACCATTTACTATTTTTGCGTTTTAATTGTTTGAAATTTAAAACAGTTTTTTTGGGTTTGCCAAGCATATACTTTTTGTATAGGCAAAGGAAAAAAAAAAAAAATGGAAAATGGTGAAGTTAAAAAAGGGCCGGTGCGGAAAAGTGAAAATCTAATTCACTTATGTCGGAAAATTTTAAACGTGATTATTTGAAACCCTTTTTAGAGAACCAAACCCGTAAAGGAAAAAAGGGAAATAGACGAACCCGGTAAGTAAAGAAAATTAAACATAAGATAAAGCCCCAGTAAAAACGAAACAAAATTAAAAAAAATTTAAAAAAACTTAACTTTTAAATAACAAATTTTAATGAAAAACGGGGTCAAAATAGTTTAAAATAGACATAAAACTAATCCCGGGGACTAAAATAAAACATATAATTCAGATAAACGAGGTTCCCTTACCGGAGGATTTGTTTACCAACAAATCGGAGCAGGTATGCTTGCCCAGTCTAAAGAGGAAACAAGCAGTTTGACAATTGAGAACGCCCGATCGATAAATACCCCGCGCACGGTGACGCTAGTTTGACTGTTACCGGAGGAATTTGTTGTGAACGATCACAGAGGGATTTTACGTAAATTCACTGATCTGCCGCCCACAAAGCCCTCTGTTGGCTGAAGCATTAAGTGACAGCCACGATAATAGTTATTCTTCATTAACGCATTCCCCCGTACCTGGGAGATATAGAGGTTAACAGAAAATAATAGAAAAGTAAGAAATGAGAGACAGTGGAAGGGAAATCGAATAATGAATTAAAAGCTTCCTAATTACGCCTGAGTATAGTCGAGACTCGCGAGTGTGAGATGTGCTTGCTTGCTCGTCCTCCCACTCGGTTTAAAAACGCTTA
>NW_023659330.1:433446-443446 GCF_015228065.2 Penaeus monodon
TTTTGAATTGACAATTCCATGCATGGTGGAAGATCGTATTTCATAATCTGGTACTGAGTGGGTTAATGAAAAGCAAAACACAAAGACATAAAAAACCTAAAATAATAGTAATTAATAATAATAATAATAATAATGATAATAATAATGATAATAAAATGATAATTAATAAAATAATAATAAAATAATAATAATAATAAATATATATAAATACCTAAATAACCAGCTACGAGCCATCAAAGAGCGTTACCAAAAAAGTTTACTTGTAGGTAGAATTCATATAATAATAACACGGATCACAGAAACACGTAATAGGTAAGAGAGAACAGAAAAAAAAACCCCAGTGGAGCCCAGGGATTAGAATTCAATCAAATATTCATTGCATTATTTCTACTTTTAGTCTTTCACGGGTTTGCTTGACTGAATATTTCATCGATTCCATGATACATACATACATACATATATATATATATATAAACTATATATCTATTTGATCTTATATATATATATATATATATATAAGGTGTGTGTGCTAGTGTGTGTGTGTGTGTGTGTGTGTTGTGTGTGTGTGTGGTGTGTGTGTGGTAAAAAACATAACAAGCAGCTGCCTTTCCCTCCTGCGTTTACGCAGGTATTTACCTGCTATGTTACTCTTTTGGGGCACTTTTCCGATGTAAGTAAGCATCACACCCTCGAAAGTAAGCCGCCGCATAAAGGACACAGTTTGTCAGAGGACAAAGGAGAGACGAAAGACAGGACCAAGCCACACAGGGGCCAGGCTCTTACACTCGGCCTTGACCCAGGGGATCATGGGTCTCGTGTGGATCTCAAATCCTACTTTTAGTAGTAAACCGTAAAAGCTAAGACCTTTTATTTACGCAGTAGAGACCATCTCTCTCATTGATATCGATAGCTAGCGTGCCTCAAAAGACATTCTCGTTGATAACTGGAGGCAGTGGTGTCCAATAACTTAGCACCATGCTAATTCCACTAATAGCTGCAAGGCCATGTTCCTCACCGATGCCTGTGTCTGCCAACAAAGTACTCATTGTGAAGGGTTCCCTAACACCTCGTTATCAAAGTCCTCTTTTGATCCACGCCAACCGCAATCATATCTGTCCTACTACTTGGTGTTAAACACTCCGGCCTGTTCTACCACCTGACAATGTTGCTGCGATATGTCCACACTCTATACCGCCGCAGCTCGTCATTCCGGCCCACCCGCTCTCCCACACTTGTCAGCACAACATGAGCCGCCCGTTTGACTCAGTAACCACCAATACTTCCTCACTACTGTTTAAAATTAAATTGCCTATTAGTACCAGATTAACTTTGCCCACCCACAACTTACACATTGAGGTGGCCTTCTTTTAACGGATCACACACTACTAATTCTATATTTACAAAACACTTCTTCGCAGCTATCAATTGTTGTACAACCACAACAACCAAATGAAGTTACACACTGAGAGCAGATCTAAGGACATTACACCACCTCATCTCACACTTATTCCCTACCAGAATAGTTCCTTAATTGGTTATGTGTTACTAGTATTTGTTTATCATGTTTTTTTCATCACTGAACAGTTTATTTTCCCTCAGAACAGATAAATATATTCAAGTTATTTAATTGTGTTATGTAACGGTTGTTCCCCTGTGTATTAGTATATCTATTGTTGACAAAATTCATAAAATTATCTATTTTTGTTTTTATATGGTATGCCTATTAGTAATTTATTAATAACTATTTGCGCAATCACTGATAACTCCGTGAATATATACACGTCGTTGCATTTCTTGTAATATTCATTATTTTTTCCTGTTCGTACCATGATAATCATCTCTCATCCACCACATAGATTTAGATTACCTGACTATGAATTAGTTATGAGTCATGCTCGGAATGTGTGCCTCTTTTGGTTTTTACGGTGAGGAATATGTTGCCATGTAACCAATTGATGGGTAATCTCACGATTGAAAAAATGGAACACATAGCAGACACCATGCTTATATCGGCTTAACATAGTATAATTATCAATGCCAAGTAGTTGGAACGCCCGACTAATGGCCGTAAACGAAGGAATCCTGCACCCGCTGCACCGAAGAATTACGCACTCTTACTGAGAAAGCCACTGTCACGGCTGCTACTCTGGAACACTACCCTAGCAGCCATCGGTCCCTAAGTAACAATCATATAAAGCCGAACAAAAACCTACATCCCTACGTGCTTATTACAGTGTCTCAGACACTGCAGATGGCTCGAGATGAGCATTGCGCGAAGCAACGTAAACACCCATAGCAAAACCGGAGGGTAGGCTTAAATCTCTGTCCCCCAGCAACTGCTTTTCTCTTTGAGCTGGAGCAGGTGCCATACTGTGATTGTAAGTACTTCTGTGATGTAAGGTAAAGCATCCGTCCTCACCAGAGAGTGCCGCATAAAGAGACAGGTTTATTAGACGGACAGGACAGAGGAGACAGCAGACAGACAGCCACACAGGTACAGTCACACCACCTCGTGCACGACCACGGCGACACGTATGATGAGAACCCCGCTACTAGGGCAACTTCTGATATCTGGCAAGAGGTGCTCAGAAACGCTCTCTTCTCTCTCTCTCCCTTTCCCTCTCTCTCTCTCTCTCTCTCTCTCTCTCTCTCTCTCTCTCTTCTCTCTCTCTCTCTCTCTATATATATACTTATTATATATATAATATATATCGTATAATATATATGTAAATATATAATATATATATATATATATATATATATCTATAATATATATATATATGTTAATATGTATATATATATATATGAACATATATTCATATATATATATACGAATATCACATATATATATATATATATATATATATAATATATATATATATATGATATATATATATATATTTCGGTGATAGATTTGCCCCTCAGGGCGTCGTATAGTAAGTATGAATAGGCAGACTATCAGTCTGAGAATTTCATGTTTATTTAGACGTTTCGGAGGTTATACAAGTCCTCATCATCAGTACTGGCTCAAAAGAACCCAAAAAGGTCAATAGACAAGGTTACTTACAATGTGTCTGGTTCTAATATAAAAAACTTATATGATGCTACAAAAAAGAAAGAGAACAATATATACATAGACAAAAAAACAAACAAGTAAAAGACATAAAATAAACATCTAGTGAGAAAAAATTATAACGTATAACATAACAAAAATAAGCAATATGGAAAAAAACTAACCAAAAGTGGATGGTTGGGAGGGAAAGATCTATTGTGTGACTAAGGTGGTTGCGAGTGGTGTATAGTTAAGCTCAGGTTTATCCTCTGAATCAGCAGGGATTTGAGAGATAAGAGTCAGGTGCGGGCGAGGAGTGTGATCCCTCGTTGTTTAAGCTTTTGCAGAGCCTCGCGACCTCTTTAGAACGCAGTAACTAACAAAACACTAAAGTCTGTGCCACACGAGTACCTGGAGCCGGGGCTCTCGTCTCGCTTGACATTGTGGTTCCTGGTTTTCTTCAAAGTAAATAGAAGTAAAGTAATCTGTAATTACAGATCATTTTTTTTTTTAGTCGACTTTGACAGAGGGACTACAGTAGCGTAGTCAGCACCCCACCTCAGACCCGCAGCTACTCTCCTAACACCAGGGTAGCCCTTTTGGGCTTTGATCCATGGGTAGGGAGGACCAGTAGTCTGGGGCGTCCTTTGGGCGCACTTTTTCTTTTTCTATATCTTCAATCTTCTGTGACTCCTGAGCCTACGGAGTTCCTCGTGAACTCCCGTATTCGCTTGGGGGTGGGCATCTACTTAACCGTCCTTCACCTAGGCACCCAAGTTCGGCGGTAAGGAAGAGTCGTCTCCACATAACTCGATCCTCTATTGGTACTGGAGAACGCAACCAGGCTTTCCATGGGGGGGTAGAGGACGAAATTACTGATTTACTCTCTTAGCATTGCTCGTTAGGTTGATACCAAAAGTTAAAAGTTCTTGTCCCTTCAGGAAAAACAATTTGAGAAAAGGGGTTCGGACCTGGTCCGATTGCCAGTATGGATGCTACCCTGGCTAACCCTTCTCTCCTCAGGAGGAGGGGGACTCAATTGACCACTTCAGACCATCTGACTTTGAACAAGGAAACCCCACTAACGACAAAACGAAAAAGACCACTTTCAAAAATCCCACAGAGAATGCGAGGTTCGCAAATGAAAAATGAGTGAATGAAAACAACGCTCTGACGTGAACCCCTTTATCATCAAAAAGGTCTTGATGGTCAAATGGACGGCGATTTGATTGTCAAAAAATTGCGAGATGGAAGGCCTCCTTGTTAAACGTACAATACAACACCCAGATTAAGGGATTTTACTTAAGCTGACTGCAAATTCATGATCTTCGAATTAAGTAAATATTTCATGGCTGCAAAATACCTTGTAAGGAGTAATCTTTCACAGGGATTGAGGACGATGGAAGAACGTGAAATTCTTGAGAGCATGAAGGACCACGACGTAGGGCGTTCATTGTATGACCAAGAAGACGGGGAATGGTTTTGGCGAAGAAAACTGGACTGTATTTTTGATCTTTGCTTTAAACAAAATCACAGAGTATGTCAATGTCGGTTTATGTGAACGTGTCAAAGTAAGACCTATATCCAAAACCAATGCATTGTAAAAGATGCCAAAAATCGGACACACCTCATTAAAGAGGTATTGATAAAGGACTCGAGTAAATTTGTATGCCGCAAATGTGTTACTGAAGCCCATGACACCATTACATGTACTAGCAGATTTCCAAATGGCTAATTGGGAGGTCCCCAGTCAGTCAGGATTGTGAGGTGTAGCCAAAATTTTTTTTTTTTCCTGGAAGAAGGAGACCGAGACATTAGCATATATGAGAAAGCGGAAGTTAGTTATACTGAAGCTAGAGCGAAAGTGGAAGTTTGAACAAAACCCCCGATATTCCTTGCTGAAGCAGTAACCTAACACCACCCCTAAGTGCAAGTAATGTCATTCACAGCTTGGATAAGGATAAAGAAATTCTGCGAACTTAACAGACCGTTAAAGAATTAAATATTAAAGGTATATCACCTGACTAAATTGTTCGATAAATGCTGCATCAAACCAGCCTAAACATCATAAGGCAAGGATGATACTGAATCACAGTCCGGAGCGCACCTTCCCGTCCGGGTCCTAATGTGAGGCTTTCTCCTCGCCTCCTCGAGAAGCCCGATCGCAATCTGTCAGTGTCTTCCCTAGCCAGGAGGTTGCAGGACAGGAGGCTTCTGTCTTTCAAACCATCCGAGAGAGGCTTCCCCGGGAAAGCGAGAGGAGAGGAGGGCGTCTCCCTCAGAAAAAGAAAAAAATGTGTGGACAAGGCACTTCCAAACCCATAAAATGTAATCTTCGCTCGACCCTTTACAATGGAACTGTCGAAGTTCTAGACTAAAAGTAAATGACCTTAAATTATGCTACGTCCTAGCTCCGATATTATAGTTCTCCAAGAAACGACACCTTAAACACACCTCGTCTCTGACGAGGTCGTTTCGCTGATGAACTACCATTTAGGATCAGAAGGATCGTGAGGGTAGGGGTGGAGGCGGGATTCGCCATGTACATCCACCAAAGCATCCTTTTAAGAAGTGACTATTGATTCTAACTTGGAGTTTGTCGCATGCAAAGTAAAATTAATGGCACAATCTGGACTATATGTTCAATTTATTGTCCACCTGACGCAGTGAACGCCGATGATGAGCTCTTTGCTCTTCAGGAAACGTTCTGCCACACAAATACAGTAATTTTAAGATGATTTTAATGTCTCATACGTTAGGGGTTCCTGCGGGTGGATGGTAGGGGTAAGCAAGTAGTAAGTTTGCTTAATGAGTATGATTTATCCTTCTGAATGAATGGTGTCCGACGCGGGTGGACGATAATACGGTAATTTGAGCTTTATTGGGCCTTCACGGGCTCCATCAATAGCAGCAAGTGCATGTTGGCACACCCAATTCATGACTCGTTGGGAAGCGATCCATCTTCGTATTTGATTAAATGTTCATGCTGGACACAGTGAGAACGCCTTAGCGCACTAAATTTAACGTAAAAAAGAGCAGGACTGGGTCGCCTTCCCAAGGCAGCGTACAAGCTTCGAACTGTTGGAGAAACCATTGAGATAAAGTAAAAACAATATTCAGAATTCGATTATAGAAGCAAGCCTTGCTTATCCATTCCTAAAACTTCGAAGATAGCGGTAAGCATAGAGTTCATGGGGGAAACCAGATGCCGAGGGCGCGTGCGCATGCAATAAGGTCCACAGGCTTTTCAAAAATAACACACAAAATGAGAACTTTTGCAATTACAACAGCAAGAGCCAGGGCTCGCTAGAGTAATAAGAACAAGCAAAAGGACTCCTGGCGGAGCTGTCTTCTACAATAAACAGCAACACCAAAATATCAGAGGTTTGGTTCACTATCAATCAAATCCAATAAGAAAAAATCATACTTCAAACTTAATATCATCACGAGGGCACTAATTTCGATTCACCTAGAGACATTGTTATGCATTGCCAGGCAGTTCTCTCATACAAGCAGCTCAGCTATTACAATCCCACTTTCCTGACATCAAGGAAGAGAATGAGCTGCAAACAATTCAATTTGCCACCAGGAGAGACTTTGATTACAATAAAGATCTAACAATGGATGAGCTTGTCGAGCCCTAGAAGCTGTAGAGGAACATCCCAGGCCCCGATGAGAATCGATATGAGATGATGAAGCACTTAATCATGATGGACTGATTAAGTTGCTAGAAGCTGTACAATGAAATTTGAAAAGCACACTTTTCCAAAATCCACTGGCACTTCGCCCAATCATTCCCATATTGAAAGGACGGGGGTAATCCAAGACTGCCATCTCCTAACGCCCATTGCGTGACAAGTTGCTTATGCAGGGTCATGGAACGAATTATTAACAGTCAGCTATTGCATTTTAATCCAGTGTTTGCTAGCTGACGAAGCAGTGCAGCTTTCGCACAAGGACGCCAAACTCTCGATCGCTAGTAAAGCTGGACAGTCATATTCAAGAGGCCATTGCCAAAAAAAGATTTTTGATTTCAGTATATTTAATTATAGGAAAAAGGCCTCGACATGACATGGCGATATGGCATACTCAGAAAACTTTATGCTTTTGGATTACGTGGAAACTTTCGCCTTGGTTTATTCAAAATTTCATTTCTGAACAGGAACTTTGCTGTCAAATATTTTACGACAATGTCATTTTCGGACACTTTTGTCAGGCAAACGGGGTCAAAGGATCAGATGTCTTGTCACCAACATTATTTCTATGTATATGATTAATGACAAATCTTACCAGCTCCTCCCCGGAAATCTTAAATACTCACTGTCGCTGATGATTGCGCATTGTGGACTCAGCAATAATGCGAATCTCAGCAAATCGGCACATCCAATTGGCACTGGATATGATTCATAACTGGGGCCTCAGTGGGGTTTTAAGTTTTCCATTAGAAAGATATGGGGTATTTTTTCACTTAGGAGACAGCCGAACATCAGGCTAACTCTAGACACACCACCCAATACCTATTCAAAATTCTGCAAGTTCTTGGGCTACTTTTTGATAAGTAAGACTCAATTGGACGTATTTATTAAAGTGCATTTCTGGTAACAAATGGGGAAGCGGATAGGACATTTTGCTAATGGTATTATTAAAGCCTGATTAGTCTAAAGTAGATATGGGTGTCAATAGTGCTGGTTCGGCATCGGAACACGTTTGAAAGGTTGGATGCTGTGCAGATTGCCCTGTTTGCGTGTGTTTGTCTGGAGCCCTGAAGTCGCACTCGTATCGAGCGTCTTGAGGTGGAGTCAGGAGTACCTCCCCTCCGACTCAGACGCGCGCCAGTTAGCTTGAGCTATGCCGCAAAGGTGGCTCGAGACCCGAGCCACCATAATGGCTAATAGTGGCATTAAGGCCCTTTGCCACGAGACTCCACGACCTCGTCGAGAAAGTCGGTATAGATCATTTACCATCGATACCATGGTTCAGTCAAAATATAGCGCCATGGAAACCCCAATTTTTCTACATGAAGCCTAGCTTCCAATCAGCAAGGCCATGGCGCGGAGGTGGAGGTACGCAGAGGTTCAGAGAGATCCTTATTAAACATCTCCCTTTTTTTCATATAGTACCGACTGGTCCAACGAAGATGCGTGTGTGATTGCGGGTGTATGGGCGACTGACATGGTGAACTAAGTTCAGACTGCCGAATAATACATCGATCTTTCTTGCTGAAAACTTTTGCCATTGATGAAGCCATTGATTTTGCACTATCGACGACCCACGATAGAATAGTTATTTTTCAGATTTCATTAAGTTCATTAAAGCATTAAATCGTTAGGAAACCACCAAAATGAACTACTGGGTATATCATCCGTAAGTACATGGTGCAATAAATCAATCAAGCTAATATGGGTACCAGCCACTCTGGTATCAGTGCGCAATGAGCATGCTGACAAATAGCCAGGTTCGATGGTGATCTGAACCTTAGCATAGTCCTCAAGATTCTCAGGTGTTTGTGTCCTCTTATAAAAGCAAAAATACATTCCTGTGCAAGTGGAGTGGACCAGCCTACAACCACACACAACTCACACGCCAAAAAAATAGAAATGTGGGACACAGACAAAGAAGTCAGAGGAGGAGGTGGTGTTGGCCACCTCACTCCCTATATTGAAAAAAGATTTCCGCCCACGATGCCACCTATGCAACACCAAACCTCACCCTGAACCATAATCATACACAGTTGAATCGATACTATTCACAGACAAAAAAATTTAAAGATTATTCCGACAAAAAAAAACAAGAATTTACAATATATAACATTTTTATTCAGATGACGAAAAAATCATCAAAAAAGTAATCACTATTTTTAAAGGAGACACAACAACTTATGACCTTATATAGATTGATAGAAAAATAGGATCCATTGGCTTAATAACTTGGCCACATGCTCGATGGTTGATTGCCAAGGAAATCAACAAAGAAAGAAAAGAAAAAGAGGTGTGAGGATAGAATTCTAACAATTGTATTACAGAAAGGGTTGTGAGTGAATGTTGAGAATGTTCTTATTATTGCCGAGAAAGATAGTTACTAAGGGGATGCCAGTCCTGAAGGATTTTGCCTTGGTTTTAGGATGCGGTGTCGTAACCATCGTGAGGTAGACCCCACGTACCGAGCTTGGCGCAAGGACAGGTAAAAAGTAGACTACATTAGAACACAGGGTCAGGGTTACGTTCAAACGGTTGTTTTAGAAAATTGGCATATTGTTAGTGTTGGTGAGATAAAAGTGATTTAATTTCGGGGGTATTAATTTGTAACAAGATTTTAGCTGCTCCTAATTTAAAACTTAAACTACCCATAACGGTAGTTTAACATAACTATGGTCTTTTTTAATACAGTAGGGACAGTGGGTGGTTTGAGAATCTTTTAATAGGAAAGTTTTCGTAATTTTATCAAATACGGACCAGTGGATAACATTAGTTATAAAGAATTCTTTAAAGAAACAACATTTAGTCATGAAAGGTTGTCCAGTTGCTACACAGATTATAGGCTCGAGGTGATTGAGAGTTCTTCCTGATGATTTTATTATAAATATGGAATGTAACTAAGGAAGTGCTAGTCCGATGGCATGTGAAGGTTGGCTTTCGGTAAATGCTTGTATGGAAGGTTGCCACTGTTATATAGGTGATTATTAGCGGTCCAAGAACGGTAATTGATTGCTTCTGTGTCTCACAGGTAATTTGAGCTCGGGTTGTTTGAGTGAAGCTAGTCAAGAAAAAGATTATGTCTGTGATGGTTGTTTTTTGAAAAGGAGGAAGGTTATCACAAGGTATCCGGCGAGAATAAACGGGTTAAATTCAGGCGGGCATTGATTAAGCCAGTTTTGTTCATGAAAACAAAGGAATGCATTAGCGTAGGAAGGGCCTAATGGGGACCATCGTACACCGTCTGGTTGGCGTG
>NW_023659330.1:464986-472486 GCF_015228065.2 Penaeus monodon
AATACCCGGAAATCATTAACCTACTTTCACATATGCATTTTATGTTTCTTATATGATGCATAATAAGAGAAATAATGAAACAAATGATGAGCTACAGACGAGTATCCCCTCCAATGCAGGTGACAGGTGACATAGATTAATGATCAGAGCGTAACCACACAACCTTATCGAGAGTGAAAGCAGGTTAATGATCACGAGGCAACCACTAGACCATAGCTAGCGATGGCTATCGCCCACACCTTACGGTTGAAAATGGTGCATCATAACAGAAAGATGACCACTGAAAGTGATTAACTAATCAATATCCGTATCCAAAATCATTACTCATAACCAGTGATGTACAGACGAGGATCTCCTCCAATGCAGGTTGACATAGATTAATGATCACAAAACCTTGTCGAGAGTGAAAGCAGGCTAATGATCACGAGGTAACCACTAAACATAGCTAACGATGGCTAACATACATACCTTACAGTCCAAATAGTACATCATAACAGAAAGATGACCAATATCCGTAACCGAAATCATTACCCGTAGGCAGATGCTACAGATGACTCACCGCGGCTCCTCCCACCCACACCGCAATATTCACCATGTTTAAACTTGTACCGAGATCGAGAATTAATTCTGTTACAGACGAGGGAAACCATCTCTCCTAATGACTGAAATTGTTAAAATCAATAATAAATAGGTCACACAGGTCTGCTAATGACCGATAATTTCTGCTCCTCTCTCACTGTACCAGAGATAAGAATACAATTAAGTGTAAAGGATTATAAAAACTCGTTATACAATATATGCTTTTATTTTTGATTGTATAAACACTATACAATGCGCTCGCACACACACACACACACACACACACACACACACACACACACACACACACACACACACACCACCACCACCACCACCCTCTTCCATACCCTCCCACCACCACCCCGCAATATTCACCATGTTTAAACTTGTACCTGGATCGAGAATTGACCCTGTTACAGATGAATGATCATCCCTCCTAATTAATCATAATCCATAAATGTCCCTCTAATGATGTCTAATACACACACCTAAAGGGTTCCTCTCACCCTCCCCTCCTCCTCTCCAAACCAACCCTCCTCCCCTTCCTACCGCCCCTGCCCCACATTCCTCCATACCCAAAACAATAATAGTCAGAAAAAGTAGCAAACAAACAAATCACAAGTCTTACTTAAGGAGATAATACAGTCCTGCACTGAAGTGCGAGTGATCACCCCTCCTAATGAATGATGCAATCATAATCCAACCCGATGCCATGTGTCACTGATGACTCACCTCCCTCACCACCCCTCCTCCCCTCCACACCCGTCCCCGCAATATTCATCGTGTTTGAACTTGTAACCCGGATCGAGAATTGACCCTGTTACAGACGAGTGACCACCCTCCTAATGAATGAAACTGTCATAATCAATAACCCTAACAAGGTCTTCATATATGCTTTTAGTACAAACAAACAGACACAAATACAAATCATATCGCCCCGAATTTCATATAATGAGGATGATAATATGATCATTTCTTCTTATTCAGAGGTAATGACGGTGACGGTGCACTATCGTCTTGAGGTGTAACCAACCAAGAAAAGGAAATCCATTTTAACCCTTACTAAGATTGACAATGTTCTCAGTACGTAAATATAAGACAAAAATATATGCATATAACACTATCCATTTCTCACTCCATATGCATATATAAAAAAAAATACTTGCAAAGACCATAATCAATATCTTTACAAATGTTTACAAATGCATAATATAACAAAGATGCAACTCTAATAAGAATATCTCAACAGAAATTTCTTAACTTCGCGGGAACGATTGACAAACTTGCGAACTCCTCTCTTCTTTTAACATGTTATACTAGTCGTTCTTACATCCCAAAGGTATCTTCATAATAAAAATACAATTCAGTGAAAAGGATCATGAAACTCTTGTTGTACCCAACATGCCTTAATATGACTTTCAAGAACACAAACACGCGTCCTAACAGGTGATAACACAAAAAAGATAAAAATAACAGGCTTATATTTTTGTGTAAATGTAAATGCGATTTGAAAATACGTTTGAAAATTGCAGGCTTATACAACAGGTTAATCATAATATAACAGGTGAACCCTAATAAGAATAACACACGAAATTTCCTTAACTCGCGGGTACGATTGATAAGCTATCTTACATCCCAAAGGCATCTTTCTAATAAAATACAATTCACTCAAAAGGTTCATGAAAACTCTTGTTGTACTCAATGTCTTTATTATGACTTTCACAAACACACATCTAAAGGTGATAATACAAATAAAATAAAAATAACAAGCTTAAATTTTCTGGTAAATGTAAATGCGATAACCACTATCTCATACCTTTGAAAATTTCAGGCTTATACAACAGTTTAAATTACCTAATAGATTGAAAGTCACCGGTTTTATTATTTTAGAGAGTGTTAATAGGGTTTTTCAACGCATCTGCGCGAGACCAAAGACGGGTTTCCCCATCCTATTTCCGTCTGAACAGTTAATTATCTACCAACTAGGATCACCACCTGTCCCCACGTGCTGAACCAGTTATGTTTTGCTAATTAACCTCAAGGGGCAATGCGGTATATTTCCTAAAATGTTCCCGCCTCAACTCTCAGTTTTGTACAATCTACAATGCAAACTAGGAAATATGTTCAGCTTTGCCATATGTATAACTCTGTGTACGCCAATACAGTGCATTCTCTTCTGATATAAAAAGACCAGGGTAAACACTGATTAGGGATCCTCTGTTTATGATGATATAAGAAAAAGAGGAATTAGAACAGAAGGTGGACTAGCTTTTCAGTAATTTACTCCCCCTCCACAAAATTGTCTATAGAACCTCCCCACAAGTATATACGAAGAAAAGGAACTATGCAATGGTAACCACTAATGTTGGTTACTATAGTTTCATTCATCTAGCAAATATGCGTTTTGTCTCCTACAAGAACGGGGAAAAATATTGTAAAAGACACAAAAACCTTGCCGACGGAAAATAATCCAACTAAACTTTACTTCTCGATTTCCCTGCCATGGTCTTTCTCACCAAGTCTACAAACATGCTATAAGAGACGGGGCTAGATAAGTTGCTATCTTTAAGTCGGACTACGGCGATTGTAGTTTCATTTATCTAGCAAATATGTTTTTTTTGTCTCCTACAAGAACGGGAAAAATATTATAAAAGGACACAAATAACCTTGCCAAATGGTATAATTCAACCAAACTTTACTTCTCGATTTCCCCTGTCATTGCCTTTCTACAAATATGCAGCAAGAGATGGAGCTAGATAAATTGTTATCTTTAAGAGACGATCACCTCACCGCCGGTCTATGGTGATTTACTTTTTCGGGAAACGTACATTCAGCCACCGCTTTTTAAGTAACACATGCATATATTTTCTCAAATCTCCCTATACAAAGAGAAAAATATTTTTACGTTGGCACTGAATAAAACTTGACACTCGATCTCTTTAATATTTTCTGAATATCTTAATACAAAGTCATACAAATGAAAAAAAATATATATATCTTAACATCCTTGCCTATGATTTTTCACTATGTCCCTAGTTGTTGTAGTAGCGAAAACATTTAAGGCCCTATAAACTATTTTTATCTTCAAAAATCAAAACACCTGTATAACAAGAAGGCTTTCACTTGATTATTTTTCCCTTTTAACAACTATGTCTTTATCAAAAACAAAAACTTTATAAGATATAAAAAAAAGAGGTAAAATAATATAACCCCCCCATGTTATAAAGCTTTTATAATTGTACGTGTATTGGACAATGACAAAGTCAAATTCGCCTAAAGCAGAGATTTTTTGACCAAGGATATGTTTACCCCTGTGAGTAAAAAAAAAAAAAAAAATATTAGTGACACCCTCGATGCGATGGATCTTAGCAGACAGCATGTGATTTTCCAACTGATGCGTTTTTTTTTTTTTTCTTTTCTTAAACCGAGTTATCTATAAAGGTGCTTTCTTGTTGTGTGTCTACATTAGATATTCTTGTTTTACATGGCAGTAAAGGGTATATGACGAGCAACATACAGTCGAGGAGGTAAGTTATAGAGAAAGGGTTGAAAATCACAGTCCTAAAGGGGAAAAAGCCGCAACCGAAGCAATATTTTCTAAATGACAAGTAAAAAAGCATCTTTAGGAGAAAAAAATATTCGCATTACCTCATAATAAGGGAGGGAAAAGCTTCTTTTCATAACTTAGAGAAAGCAAAATGCCCTTTTTTCAAATACAAGGGTGATTATTGAAGTAAATGTATATGAACTGAGCAGTTTTTTCAGACTTGGGAAATATATGGTAAGTGTTAAAATGTTATAGCATTGCTATCATCTTTAACAAAAAGTCTTATTTATCTAAAGATGCCTCCTAAAACTCTGACAATTCTCCAGGCAATATCCAGATAACGGACGACCACAGACAGGTATCAGGGAATACCTCTGCTTGTCACGAGATAATGACTTCACCGTCATAGTAAAACCATTAATGGACGTGCGAAGTGAGGAAGAGGCGAACAATAGAGCGACACCATGGAAGTACTTTTCTCGTTTCCTTCGTGAAGAACTGCATAGTTAATGAATATCTACAATGGAAATCGCACCCCTTCAATCATTTGACCAAAGTAAACCCCCATGTTCTAGATAGCTAGAAAGTTTTAGAAATGCTCGCCTCGGTTGCTGATCTTCGTAGCATATCGTTCTTCACACCCACTCGTTCCGCTAGCTCACGCTCTGTTCTCCCTATCAAACATGCCATATCTTGTTGGCGAGGCCTCACCCTTCTCCTAAATCTGCTCCTCCTCCCCTCGACTAAGCGCGATGCTGTATTTACCGCGAGGATGTAAAAAATGGTGATTATAATCATAACTGGAGCTATAACATAACTTCACACAACACTAGATATGTATTGACATTGATTGACTTGGAATTGGTGGTGCTTATAGCCATATCAAGCTTGGAGGTTCCTTGCGAAGAAAACATAAAATTTGATAAAACAGTAATATGTCTTTCATTAGTAGTATAAAATAGATAATTACTCGTATGACTGCAATACACAATCATCATAGTACAAACATTTGCCGCGATAATTTGTCAGAATTTATAATTCCATCATTCATTCAAGTTTTGCTTCTCGCTTTCCTCGCAATTATTTATTTTTTCCCATTCGCAGACAGAAATACGACGGTAACAGGGCACGATTTGCTGTCTTGCGGGCATGTCACCTCTGTCGGAAGGAGCATTCAGATTCTGATAGAGGCTTATAAATACTAGCAACCGTATCCGAGCCATTACATGCTAGTAATTTACCAAATTTCCTTATGTAAAAGTGTAATTTTTATTCTTAAATGACAAATAATGCTTACCAATGGTATCAATATATGTATTTTTTGCATAAAAGCACCATCTAACCTTGTTATTAAAGAAGAAATATACCCAATCCTCCAATACATTGTCCAGCGAGACAAGTACATACGTCTGAGAATGCTGTACATTTTCACACTAAATGTGCGACCGCCAATGGCACTCCTCACAATGCCTTGTTAACAAAACTTTTACTTGGCGGTTACATTATAATCATTCAGCATGTAAACTGCCTACGTTATCAGCGTCTTCTTCGTCGTCAGAGAATATTTCTCCCTGTAATGTTGACCGCAGCCTAGACGAGGGACTCTATTTCCCGCACGCGCCGCACTCATCACCGACGCGGATGCGCGCGCGGGGAAGTAAAACCGCACGAAAATATGAAATTCGGGGCGATATGATTTGTATTTGTGTCTGTTTGTTGTACTAAAAGCATATATGAAGACCTTGTTAGGGTTATTGATTATGACAGTTTCATTCATTAGGAGGGGTGGTCACTCGTCTGTAACAGGGTCAATTCTCGATCCGGGTACAAGTTCAAACACGATGAATATTGCGGGGACGGGTGTGGAGGGGAGGAGGGGTGGTGAGGGAGGTGAGTCATCAGTGACACCTGGCATCGGGTTGGATTATGATTGCATCATTCATTAGGAGGGGTGATCACTCGCACTTCAGTGCAGGACTGTATTATCTCCTTAAGTAAGACTTGTGATTTGTTTGTTTGCTACTTTTCTGACTATTATTGTTTGGGTATGGAGGAATGTGGGGCAGGGGCGGTAGGAAGGGGAGGAGGGTTGGTTTGGAGAGGAGGAGGGGAGGGTGAGAGGAACCCTTTAGGTGTGTGTATTAGACATCATTAGAGGGACATTTATGGATTATGATTAATTAGGAGGGATGATCATTCATCTGTAACAGGGTCAATTCTCGATCCAGGTACAAGTTTAAACATGGTGAATATTGCGGGGTGGTGGTGGGAGGGTATGGAAGAGGGTGGTGGTGGTGGTGGTGTGTGTGTGTGTGTGTGTGTGTGTGTGGTGTGTGTGTGTGTGTGTGTGTGTGTGTGTGTGTGTGAGAGCGCATTGTATAGGTTTATACAATCAAAAATAAAAGAATATATTGTATAACGAGTTTTATAATCCTTTACACTTAATTGTATTCTATCTCTGGTACAGTGAGAGAGGAGCAGAAATTATCGGTCATTAGCAGACCTGTGTGACCTATTTATTATTGATTTTAACAATTTCAGTCATTAGGAGAGATGGTTTCCCTCGTCTGTAACAGAATTAATTCTCGATCTCGGTACAAGTTTAAACATGGTGAATATTGCGGTGTGGGTGGGAGGAGCCGCGGGTGAGTCATCTGTAGCATCTGCCTACGGGTAATGATTTCGGTTACGGATATTGGTCATCTTTCTGTTATGATGTACTATTTTGGACTGTAAGGTATGTATGTTAGCCATCGTTAGCTATGGTTTAGTGGTTACCTCGTGATCATTAGCCTGCTTTCACTCTCGACAAGGTTTTGTGATCATTAATCTATGTCAACCTGCATTGGAGGAGATCCTCGTCTGTACATCACTGGTTATGAGTAATGATTTTTGGGTACGGATATTTATTAGTTAAAACACTTTCAGTGGTCATCTTTCTGTTATGATGCAAACCCTTTTCAACCCTAAGGTGTGGGCGATAGCCATCGCTAGCTATGGTCTAGTGTTGCCTCGTGATCATTAACCCGCTTTCACTCTCGATAAGGTTGTGTGGTTACGCTTGATCATTAATCTATGTCACCTGTCACCTGCATTGGAGGGGATACTCGTCTGTAGCTCATCATTTGTTTTATTTTTCTCTTAGTGCATCATATAAAAAACATAAAATGCATATGTGAAAGTAGGTTATGATTTCCGGGTATTGTTATGTTGTTTTGGACATTGGTTTCGGTTTGCGGTTTGTGGTTTCGTCAAGGTCACTGATTACGGCACGGTCACTGACTACTTTCACATTCATGTACGTGTGTGAGGGTGTTCGATTTTGTCCACCTACATTATCCTGCTTTCACTCCGAAGGTTGTGTGGTTACGCTG